>NC_133666.1:473008518-473140225 GCF_037893015.1 Macrotis lagotis | reverse complement strand
AACTTTCTAAGATTAAGAAAGATGTCCTTGATCTTCTCTTTCTTGCAAGTATGAAAAAAAGTTAAAAACAGTACTTTGAAGTACTTTAAAGTACACTCTGGACAATCTTACATCACCTAATACAGGTGGTTGTTAATCTCCTCCCAAAAAGTACTATATTAATGAGATCAATGTGAGGGGCACAATATCAGTTGTACAGTTAGATAACTTTGGAATCATGTTTATAATTATTATTAATCCAAAAGGATTTTTTTTGACATGACAAACTTAGAAATTTGTTTTGAATTAGGTAGGCAATGAATTTGGTTTTTCTGGTATTCTAAATAGAAGGGAAAGGTTGGAGTTGAAGTAAGAGAAGTGAGATTTTAGCTGATCAAAACAAAATATTAGGGGTGGCTAGGTGGCGCAGTGGATAGAGAGCCGGCCCTGGAATCAGGAGTACTTGAGTTCAAATACAGCCTCAGACACTTAATAATACCTAGCTGTGTGGCCTTGGGCAAGCTACTTAACCCCATTTACCTTGCAAAAAAAAATCTAAAAATAAAATATTAGAAGAAAAAAGATGATTAAGAGAAAAAAAAAGAAATCTTGGAAACTGATCAAAATAATTTCTAAATATAATCCCTAAAGACCCATTATGAAACATGATAACCACTACCCAACAGAAAGGTGACAGAATAGAATGAGACACACTTATTTTTAGATATGGTCAATGGGAAATTTTGTTTTATCAGATTATACATGCTTATAAAAGGAATGTATTTTTTTCCTTACTTTCCCATTTTTGCAAGGGAGGGAGATTTTTTTCACACATGGTTAATGAGATACATTTTGTTTTAAATCAATCACTCTCTCTGTATCCTCTTCTCTTTGTTTGATGTCTACTTGTGTGCCCTCATTATGCTCGATAATTTTCCCCTAACCTTCTTTTTCCTTCAACTCTTTCTTCCCTCTTTTCATAAATTTTCTGGGGTCATAAAGAAATAATAAACATTCTAGGCCTTGTTTAATTGAATACCCTTTATGAACCCTGATGTCAATAGGGAATAAAAATGACACATTTATCATTTCTCCATATTTGAAGCCAACAGTTTGCCTTTCTTTGTTCCCTTATAGTTGTTTATTCAAGATTAACTTTTTATGTTTCTCTTCATTTCTCTGTTTGTACTTTGAAGTGTCTCTGCTGCTTTGATTTTTTTCATCAGGAAAATTTGAAATTCCATATTTCATTAAAGGTTGAATAGATAAATAAAGCAGAAATAATGAATTCTGGAGTCACATCTGAATCCACTGAAGCTATATAGGCATAGTAGCTTAAAATATAACTATGGAGATTTTCACCTATGTGATTATTGCTTTTTAATAATTTCCTTTAACATAAGAATGTCACATTGATTCACTTTCATTTGCTGTGTTCTGCTATCATGACTTTTTAGAGGAAATGAAAGCAAAAATAATGAGAGGCACTCTGGCTTATTCATTCAGAACTTCTTTATATATGCATGAAAAAGCTGAAAGAATACTTCTCAATTAATGAGAAAAGCAGAAATATTTGATAAGTCTCATGGTTTAATGATACTGAAACACAAATTAGAATTTATATAGACTAATAAAGAAAATTTCTGCAATATAGTTCAGAGGACTATTAAGAAGTTTGAAATCAAAAAGGGAAATAATGTTACAATAACTCCAATAAAAATATATAATTTATTTTTAAGGATGAATCAAATTAATATAAGAAAGAAGGAATGTAAAAGTACCATTTTAAAAAATACTGAATCTTGAGGCATTCAGTTCAATTCAACAATTATTTTTATATATCTGAGGTATTTTCAATACTAAGCAAAGAACTGGTATGGGAGGACATGCAAAGGTAACACAGGATTCAGGTAACACAGGGATAGCTCCTCATTCTGATAAATGTGTCTTTTTATATTTATATATGGTATATATTTATACTTGTATATGGTTTTCTTCCCAACTCTCCAAAATAACTTAAGTCTCTTATTCCATTTTTTGGTTTGTGAAGCCCACATAACCTCTGAGAATCCTCATCCGAACTCCTACTCTTACAGATGTATTGAATCTCCAGAGCTTGGTTACTTCTCACTCTTGAGTGTTCCAGGAGAAATCTGGAATAATACTCTAATGCCATGGCTCTGAGCCTTGTATGTCACTCCAAAATTATCAGCTGAGATCTACATTGCTAGCCTTTTTAGAAAAGGGTATTAACTAAGTTGCTGAAATAAAAACAGTTGGTACAAAACATTCTTCTAAATGCCTAAATATGACATACTTTCCCAAAAGTACAAGTAGATTCCAGGAGAAAGTGATTCAAGTTTAGATAACCCATATGTCAAAGGGGTAATTTAGGGTTCCTAGTTGCTAAAAGTCCTTTCCTCCCATTTTGTCTCATAGAAAATTTTGCCCAAGCTCCAATTAGATGATCAAATGTACTGAGGAAATAATGGAAGAATTTTCAACCAGGGTAGTTTCATTTCTCATCTAATAACGATTTCACTTTTTAATTAAGAAGCTTGACTTTCTTTTCTCTCTTAAATTAATCAATGATAAAATGAGTCCAGAGAAGAAAAGTTCCTTTTTTGGGAAATAGAACAATATATTCTAGCCTCTCTTTAATAAGTGCCATTTTTGTCATAAATCAGCATCTAACTACTCTCAGGAAGAATAGAATTATTATTATTACTTCACTAATATTTTGGTTTTCATTTGAACATTGAGGGGCTGACTTCTAATCAACCCAAAGTCTGTAATATCTGTGAGTAAAGTCCCACAGGATCTAAGATTTTAGCAAAGGGTCAGACTTTCCTGTTGAAAAGGGAGGCTTGATTGCTTTCTGTTTTGTTTACTTTATTATTTTTGCATTAGTGAAGGTATTATTTGCAAGTCACAAGATGAGTGGTAACCTATTAGGACTTTGTAAAGATGATATTTATTAAGTTGAACCAGTATATACTTAGAAGTGATTTGAAATTTGAAAATGAACTAAGCTATAAAAACATTTCATGAAATTAATTGTTACAATGGAGAAGATATTCAAAGGGAAATGGAGACTCTCCTCAAGTCACTAAAGGATTTGGCCTTTGACAAATACACTCCATTATTTTCCTAATAATGGTAAATATTAAAAGTGAGGGAAGAGTGTAAGGTTGTGGTTGAAACCACGTAATTCCCATTTTAGCCTCCTGTTTAATCAAAAAAATTTAGAATAACATGAAAAGATCACTTGATTAAATGAAATCATATCAGTCAGAAAGAATGTTCCAAATGGTTATAGAATTTCATAATATCATTTAGATCCTGTAAAAAAGCATACAGCTGACTGGAGTGGAAGTATTTCTAGAGAAAGGTTTGTGTGGCTTGCTAATATATTCATGAGGAGGAAGGAGAAGTCATGACTCCAGCCTTGCCCAGGTCTTTTTCTATTTCCCTATTTCCTTAAATATTACAGCTTCCCATCATTAACTGAAAGGGTATTGCAGATCATTTAGCAGAAATATTTAAATCAGGAGTCAAGGGCAAACTGGATATATTCATCAAAAAATAAAGGGGAACTTCTTAAGCATTTTCAAATATAAGAAAATAACTTTAAGGGCTATATTACTCTTTTGGCAGCTGTGCTTTCTAAGTTTGAATTGACTTTCCTATGGACTCTTGGGAATATTTTTCATCAACTGTTATTGTACCATCTTAGTAAACACTATTTTCTAAAACTTACTCTAGGCTGCCTAACTAAAGCATTCTCAACTAATTATGGGATGGGGGGGGGATGAAGAGAGCTACATTTAAGTAGAAGCTTGAGTCTGTGGCTTTAAAAAGCATCCCTTCAGCTGAGAAAAATTTATTCATATCAACTATGTATAAGGAAAGAATATATGACCAAGAATTTATGATCCTAGGAAGTAAAATGCATAATTCTGGCTACATAAAATTAGAAGTGTTTTGGAAAAACAAAACTAATATAGTCAAAATTAGAAGGAAAGCAGAAATGAGCAGGTGATTTACATTTTTTTGAAATATGTTTATATTTTCACATTACTTCAATAGTCTTATTGTAAAGATAAACATAATTATCCCACCCAACCCACAAAGATAGAGAAACCTCAAGAAAAGCAAAGTGAGGGAAAAAAAGTGTGCTTCAGTTGTATTTAGATACCATCAGTTTTGTCTCTGAGATAGATGGAAGGCTCCATCACAAATCCATCAGAGAAATTATTTCAATATTTTTCCCCACAGTTGCTATTACTAGCTATATTTGAATTGTTTCTTTTATGGCTACTTGTAATATTTTGTAATATTCTTGGGAGTTTTTATTTTGGGATCTCTTTCAGGAGGTAACTGGTGGATTCTCTCAATTTCATTTTACCCTCTGCTTCTCGGATATCAGGACAATTTTCCTGGAGAATTTCTTGAAAAAATGAGATCTAGGCTATTTTCCTGGTCATGACTTTCAAGTAGCCCCACAATTTTTAAATTATCTCTTCTGGATCTGTTTTCCAGCTCAGTTGTTTTTCCAATGAGATATTTCACATTTTCTTCCAGTTTTTCATTCTTTTGATTTGGTTTTATTGTTTCTTTATTTCTCAAAAAGTTATCAGCTTCCCTTAGTGCTAGTCTACATTTGAAAAATTATCTTCTTCAGAGAGATTTTGTATCTCCTTTTCCATCTAGCCAATTCTGTTTTATAAAATATTATTCACCTCATTGACCTTTTGGATGCTTTTGTCATTTGACCTAAACTGGTTTTTAAGATGTTACTTTCATCAGTTCTTTTAATATCTCCTTCATCAAGCTGCTGATTTAGTTTTCATGATTTATTTGCATCATACTCATTTATCTTTCCAATTTTTCCTCTACCTCCCTTATTTGATTTTCAAAATCTTTTTTGAGCTCTTCCATAATCTGAGACCAATTCATATTTTTTTTGGAGATTTGGATTCAGAAGTTTGACTTTGTCATGTGATCTTTGTTGGGACCAAAATAACAGTCTAGGATCATACTCTTTTGCTTCTATTGTTGGCTCATTTCCCAAGCCTATGACTTGATTTTAAGTCTTTGTTAAAGTGTGGCTCTGCTTCCCAGGTGGAGGATGCACTGTCCCAAACTTTTGAGAGTTTTTTCAGCTATTTTCAGGAACCTCCCCCAAGATCTTATGAGAGGCTCTGACTATTCTCTTGGTGTGTGTTCTGGTCTGTGGATAATCACAGGCACTTCCCTCTGCCCTGGAATTTCAAGGAAGGTCCCTGCTCCACTATGACAGTAAAACTCCTCTTTATGAGAATAGGATCTGAGTATAGAGTCCTGCCTCAGAGAGAAAAGAGAAACCTCTTCAGTCTCCCCTGACCCCATCACCATCCATGGGCACTCTGGAAGCAGCGGGTAGATGGCTCTGCAGGCCTGCTTCTGGTTCCCGGGGCCAGGGATATGCCAAGGCCTATACTGGATTAGGTTCCCCTCTCACTCTACAGTATCAGTTTTCCCACTGACCTTCCAAGTCATCCTTGACAATACCTGGCCTGAGAGGTCTGGAAACTACCACTATTACCATGGCCCAGATGCTCCCCAAGGACCTAGGTGCCCTGTGGGCTGTTCCTGAATGGCTGGAGCCAGTTTGCCCCAATGTAGCCAGTGCCAGGCTGCACTGAAGACCTTTCCCACAGATTTTCCAAATTGTCTTTGGCTAGAAAATTGTTTCACTCAGTCTTTCTATGGATCCCACCATTGTAAAATTTGTTAGAGTCTTTGTTTAAAGGCATTTGAAGGCATTTTGAGTGGTCTGGGATTTCCTGCCTTCACTCCACCATCTTGACTCTCCATTTATATTCATTTTTATAAATATTCAAAAATATTATAAAATATTCTCCCTCTCTTCTTTCCCTTCCCCCTCTCCAAGACCGCACAATCATGTCAAACCTATTTCCATACTAGTAATGTTGTGAAAAAAGAATAGAACAAAAGGGAAAAATCATGAGAAAGAACAAACAAATTTAAAAAAGTGAAAATAGTATGCTTTGATCATCATCCAGACCCCAGATTTCCTTCTCTGGATATGAATGACATTTTCTACCATAAGTCCTCTAGAATTGTCTTTGATCCCCGCATAGCATGTTGCTGTTATTGTGTACAATGTTCTCTCCCTTCTGTTCACATCACTCATGTAAGTCTTTCCAGATTTTTATGAAATCTTCCTATCCAACATTTCTTATAGAACAATAATATTCCATTCCATTCATATACCACAACTTGTTCATCCATTCCCCAATTGATGAGCATTCTCTCAATTTCCAATTCTTTGTCACCACATAAAGAGCTATTTCTTTATAATATGGAATAACTACACATTTAGGTGGAAAACAGAAGGTCTTACATACTTGCATTGTGCTCATATCTTCTACTGACCATTTACTCTGGTTATAGAAATTTACTATAAAAGCAGAAAGGAAGGACATGATTATAATGACATCAACCTTGGCTCTAGGTTTGTCACCATTGACAACCAATCATGCAGTAATAATTCCTCTTTACGACTAGGAGAATATCTGGAATAATCAGTTGGTAAATATTCCTGTTCAAAAGGATATAATACTATGGGAAAATCTGAGTCAGAAGGATCCTAGTTTTGGGTATGCTTTTGGATATATCTCCCAAATATAGACTTACACTTATGGTAGTTCAGGATCACATTCTATCTGAGCAGTTTGCAGCTTTTCTCTTAAATGGTGGATCACTGACAATGAATTTAAAACTCAAAAAAAAAAAATCAGCTACAGCCCCAAGAGCTGTTACCTTAAATGACAAGATTCACAAATCACAGTTATTTTTCCTCTCATGGAGTTGCAATAAGCAATAAAAGTTTACCAGGTTCATATACATAAGAAATTTCACTAATATTCTTCACTCATTTTTCTTCACAAATTTAAATTCATCCTGACAATAAAAAAAATATTAATCATTAGAAATTTTTCTATAGTATAAACAAATTTGTAAATTCTTATTAAGCCAATTTCATTTAGGAACTCCATAATCCAAATAATTTCTTTTCTGGTACTGATAACACCAGAGAAAAGACTAAGTTCTGCCCAAGGTGGACTGCTATGAATGAATAGAACAAATCTAAATAAGATTTTTAACTTCATAAACTTCTTTTTACACACAATAATCAATTACAGTTTTAGGTTCTAACCAAACTTTTCTATCAATCTCTCTAAAATAATGAACTATCAAATTAATATTAGGTATTTTTCTTTTCTTTTCTTTTGGTTTTTGCAAGGCAATGGGGTTAAATGATTTGCCCAAGATCATACAGCTAGGTAATTATTAAGTATCTGAGGCTGGATTTGAACTCAGATACTACTGACTCCAGGGCTGGTGCTCTATCCACTGTGTCCCAGTACTTTTCTTTAACACATTAAAATCAAGATATTGAGGTATAATAAATCTCATTTAATTTGATTTATTTTATTTTATATTCTTTCCCTGGTTTTATGCAAAAACAAGTTTTAGTATTTGCTTCCAAACCCTTGAGTTCCAAATTCTCTACTTTTCTCCTACCCTACTCCCCCCTCATTGAGAGAGCAAATTATCTGATATGTTAAAAATGTGTTGTAATGGAAAACATTACCATATAACCCCTTCAAAAAAAAGAAACAACTCAAGAAAATAAAGTGCAAAAAAAGATGCTTCAATCTGTATTGAGACACCATCAGCTCTAACTTTGGGATGAATAGTATTCTTTATCATAAATCCATCAGAGTTCTCTTGGATCACAGCAATGCTGAGAAAAGATAGATCATTCACTGCTGATCATCCTACTATATTGCTGTTGCTTTGTATACAATATAGTCCCCATTGTATCTGCTCATGAAAGTTTCTACTGAGAGTATTCTATTCAGCATTTCCCATAACAGAATAGATTTCATCTCAATCTTATACCACAATTTGTTCAGACATTCCCCAATCAATGGATATCACCTTAATCTCCAGCTCACTATCACCAGTAAAGAGCTGCAATAAATATCTCTATACGTAAAAGTTCTTTTCTTCCCTTCATCTCTTCTGGAATATAGACCAAATATAGACCACTACTAGACCAAAGGGTGTTCATGGTTTGATAGTCCTTTGGACATAGTTCCAAATTGCTCTACAGCATTATTGAATTCACAATTCCAACAGTTCATCAATATCTCAATTTCCTTATATCCTTCCAATATTTGTCATTTTCTCCTTTTGTCATATTAGCCAACCCAATAGATATAGGGAACAATCAGAATTGTTTCAATCCCCATTTCTCCTATCCATAATGAGTTAAGACATTTTTAAATGATTTAAATAGTTTATATTGGTAACTTCATCTGAAAAAAATGTTCAAATCTTTTGGTCATTTATCAATTGGGGAATGGTTCTTATCAATCTCACTTAAAATGAGACCAGAATATATTCTATCACATTTGGATGTATTTTCCAAATAAAATCATAAAGAACCTTAATTTATAATCTCAATGATTTAGTAATATATGTTACCCAAAGATTATATGATTTACTATCTCTAGTTAATCCACTACCAAAGATTTTAAATGTGGCAAACTCTGATATTTGGTTTTAACCTACACTATTATCCCACTTAAGAGCACATTTTAATGTAGTTCAAATATGGTTTCCATAATCTAAGAAGAAATCCATAGCAATTTACTTACAGATCTCTATAATTATTTATACTTCCAAATCAAGCAGTAAAATTTTTATTATTATAATTTCCAATAAGATGAACTCATGAAGTTTCAAACAATCTTCCCTCTATGACAAGGACAAAACTTTCACAAACATTTTCAACATGCTTAAATCATCTGTTCATTTTATATACCTCCCTTATATAGTTAGAAAACCCAAATTTTATTTGTCTTATTAATTTTACCTCAAGCCTTCATCATTTCTCTTTTCAAATCTTCCAAACCAACTACTCAGACTATGCAATGTTTTTTCTTGTCCATCCATATTTATTTTTTACAATTTTAGAACAAACCTTACTAAAATCTTACTTTTCTGGCTGTATAGTTAATTTAAACTCATGACCTTTTTAATTATCATACTATAATTTTTTTCTTGATTTCTTAAAATTTAGATATTCTTTTAAAGATAGAAGCACCAAAAGCTCATTAAAAGGTCCTTATCAATTATAAAAAACAATATGAGAATGGTCTATATTAATAACAATTAAGAATTTTTATATTTATAAAAATAACATAAAGCATTTCCCAGTTTTCTTAAATGAGTCCTTCTTATATGGGTAAGTAAAACAATTCTTAAGGTTCAAGTATATTATCTGTAGGAGTTGCATAAAATAGAGAAATTTTTAATACATTTCAAAAGTTATGCCTAATTGATTCCTACTTCATTTTAATTTGGAAAAATACAAGTATCAATTACCTTTTTTAATATTTCTCAAAATTTTTTCTTTCCTCCTATCAGTAAAACTACTTTTCTCCTCTCATCAAAAAAATTAATCACTCATAGAATAACAAAAGAAGATTGAAAAAAATTGTTCTTAATTGCCTTAAGACAAGCCCCCCAAAAAATATTATTCCAATTACTTGCTAGTATTAATTTCAACATTTACAACATTACATTACATTCAAACCACAATGTGGGAGTCCTCAGCAGAGAGTTTACATTTAGGTGTGAAATTTTGTTTACAATGTAAAAACTTTACACAGTCAGAGCAAAAATACTCCTTTCTTCATCTGCTTTTCCCTCCACATCTCCTGAATTTGGTCACAGTTCTTTTTAGATAACGGAAAATCTTTTTACTTGACAAGATATAAAGAGATAACTTTACCAATAACAACTTTTTCTTTCTAAATTCCATGTGAACAATTAAAACTTCTGACATATAAATTCACACAAGAAACTTGACAAAAAAACAACAGAATGACAACTTTATTAGATATCCCCAGAGGGGTCAGACAAACACAAAGAGCTTAAGAAATCATTATGCCTTGCATATTCAACCTAAGATTTGCTTTATCAACTATATTCCAAATAATGTATGCTTCATTGAGCTTTTTCTCCTCTGACACTCTCTCCTTTTCCCTCTAATGTGCATAGTTAACAAGGGAGGAGAAGGAGAGAGAGAGAGAGAGAGAGAGAGAGAGAGAGAGAGAGAGAGAGAGAGAGATTTTCAACTAGGCTATTAATGTACATCCGACTAAAATTCTAAATATTTAACCTTCTTGCCAGCATTATCAGGACGTTTCCTAATTTCATTTATTTAATAAGTTCCATAGATTGGCCAATAACAGGAACCATCTTCGGTTATTTTCTGCCAATTACATAAATACCTGATGGTTTCAAGGTCATAAAGGAATAATGTGTAGCCTACAGCTAGCCCTTATGGGGACTGTTGTCTTTAGATGATTGATAACGGATCTTTCTGGTACCTGCTTTACCAATCAAGTCAAAATTTTAAAGGAACCTGAGTGGCTAAAATATGAGTCCACCTTTACAACTTAATAGCAGAAGTACCTTATTTGATAATTCTCCTAAACCTTTTTTCTCCTTTAGCTATGACAGAAATAAAAGAGTACTAAACCAGAGTGACAAGAGAGAAACTAAACCAAAGTCAAAACAGAGACTAGATCAGAGAGCTCTCCTACCTGATAGACACCTCATAAAGAGGATCTCCAGGGGAACCCCAGCAGAGTCTCAGATAAGAGAAGCAAATAAAGACTTAGCCAAAGTTGGGAGTCTGAGTATTAGGGCAGGGTCACCTACTCACCAATCAACAAATGGAGGGGCTATGGGCCCATCACCCAAAATCAACACCAGATGCTCTTGTCCAAATGTGGATTGTGGGAAAATGTCCTAAGCCTGTCACTCTTCTGACACCAGAATTGTTCAAATAAAAACTCTATGATTACTAAAACAGAAGAAATTCCAAAAGGAGTGAAGCAGAGTCCAAATGGAGTATACAGAGATTATAATACTGCATTTATTGCCTGGGAAGAAGAAATTTGCAAGCCAGAAGAGTGATACAATATTCTCATCTGCTCAGAGGGGAATGGGAAGGGGTGAGTCATTTATACATATCTGAGGTATTTATAACTTTTAGATCTCATTTTAATAACTTTTTATGGTATTTATAACTTTTATGACTAAGTCAAAGTTAAGGGAAACATAATTAATTGGGAAGTCAGGCAGGAAGTGGGGGGGTCCAGAAAGATTTGTAAATACAATAAATCAGAAATCTGAATATTTGCTGCTCTTTAAATAAGCCAGAAAACAAAATGATTACTTTTCTCTGTAAGCTGATTGAGACTGGTTTCTGTGGTTGCAGATATCTCCAAGTTCAGCTAAAGTTTATTTCAAAAAAGTATGTCATACTTCAAGCAACAATGGGGATCAGAAGTTGTTGCACTACTCCACTCTCTGGTTTCCCTGAGGATAAAAAGGAAGCTCTAGCAGATTTAATTGATTAGTGCAAGCATTACAGAGATTATGTTCACATTGGACTAACACAAATATATTAAGTAGATCAAACTGATCAAACAATGTTTATGTGTACAGACACAGAAATCTATATATAGGCATACTGGTATGGTCAAGTGAGAGATGCTTATAATTTAAGGATATAATGTGAGCCCTCCATTGACAGGTTTCTATGGTATCTATCTCCCAGGATTGTTGTAAAGATCAAATAATCTAACAAAGTGCTTAGCACAGCAACTAGAACAACTTAGCACAGCAACTAGATGCTTCATAAATTCTTATTCTCTTATTTTCTTCCTTTTATCTATCTTTTCAATTTACTTAGAAACAGAGTCTGAAAGTAACTTGGTCAGAGTAACTGAAAAAGTGCTTCCAAGAAGGTCTATTTATATGATTCTATTTCCTTTCAGGAAGTATGATATAATTAAATGCAAATCATAACTGCACTTACTGAAAGTTCAAAGTTTCAGACTGCCTGAAGAAAATTACAACCAACTAGGAGCAAGAAACTGTTCAAAAATAAATGATAAATTATAAAATCACAAACTATTATAACTAAAAAGGACCTTAGGATAGATCCTTCATTTCACAAGTAAGGGAAATTTACGTCCAAAGGGGTTATGCCATGGAGTCAAAACTTGGGTTTGTCTTCTGACCCCATCAATATTGTTTCGAATTTGTGCATAAATCAATTAATATGGCCCCCAAAGTTATCTTTTTAATTTGTTCCATTCCAAGCAAAGCTGAAATTAACATGGTATGACCAAAGTTTTGACCTACACCAAAATTTAAAGGGTATTGGTTATACATATACTTCTTAGCAACAGAAACAACTGATCGCAGTTCTAGTTAGAAAGCATAATTAATCAAAATGGAAAACTGCCAGAGAGTGCACTGTACCTTAGCTCTTTCATGACCCAGTCAAGTCTTCACCAGAAGTGAACTTGAGGTGTCCCAGGGTTTTTATATCCACCCCATTGGGTGTTGACAGAGTATCCCTACCTCTGTCAACTACAATTTGCCTTTTAAAAGTTGATTTAAATTTCATACTTCTTGCTCCAAAAGTGTACTTTTCTGAAACATTATAAGGGAAGCAAAATATTTACTTATACTTCTTTTGTTTACAAGATCTTTCCTGAACAAAGAACTCCTCTACAAGTGACAGAAATTATGATATGATTAATTCCAAATGATGGGTGAGTTTATTTGAGAGGGAATACAGTTTTCAATAAACTAAAGCATTTAATTCCCAATTAACTTCAACTTAGTACTTATCTAGCCTCTATAAAGAAATAGCAATAATCTATGTAAAGAAATTTCAGCCATAAAGGTTTATAGTCAAGATCAAAACAATGCTATTATTACCAAGTTTAATACTGTAAATATGGAGGAAAAATTACTGAATTGATGGGTTTCTAGGAGGTACTGACAATAATTCTTTCATTTTTTTCTTAATGGCTAATGAAGCATACCAACGATTTTATGTTTTAAGTTCATTACAAAGAGACTGACACAATACTTGCAATAACTTTTAGTCTAATTCTCTTGATATACTCAATGATCATTAGTAACTTTTTCATCTTGACCAATTTATTTCATCTTTCAGAGACTAAGTTTCATCATTTGAGCTCTATAGTCCTCAGGAATTCTGAACAATTTCTTGATATAATGGTTTGTTGGTTGTATATCATGTTCAACTTTTTCAGTATAGGATTACTTTATAGTCACTTGGAAAAAGTTAGTTGACTTTAAACAGAAGATTATACTGAAAAAGAGTCAATCACTACACCAATATCACTTGAAGAAAGATGGGAAGAGAGAAAGGAAAGGAGGAAGAGGGAGCAGCTAGGTGATGCAGTGGATAGAGCACTGGCCCTGGAGTCAGGAGTACCTGAGTTCAAATCCAGCCTCAGACACTTAATAATTACCTAGCTGTGTGGCCTTGGGCAAGTCACTTACCCCCATTTGCCTTGCAATAAAACTAAAAAAAAAAGGAAAGGAGGAAGAAAGGGAAGGAAGGAAGGAAGGAAGGAAGGAAGGAAGGAGGAAGGAAGAAGGGGGAGCAAGGAAAGAAGGAAGAAAGAGTAGAAGAAAAGAAGAAAAGAAGGGAAAGAGGAAGGGAGAGAGGGAGGGAGGAAAAGAGGGAAGAAGGAAGGAAGAGGGAGGAAGAAAAAAGAGAATTCAAAAAAGGAAACTGAGCAATGAAATAAATACTATTTATGTTCTATGATTGAGCATGGTTATTTTCAACTATTCTAGAAAACAATTTGCAATTATGTGAGAGAAATTATTCTGTTCATATTCTTTGATTCAGTGTTCCCAATACTAAGCATATGCCCCATTGAGAGAAAGAAGGGTCTCAAGTAGAAAAATGGTCATAGCAAATTTTTGGATAGCAAAATTTTAGTAACAAACTGAGTGTCCATAAATCAGCAAATAATTGCATTAATTGTGGAATGAGTATTTAATGGAATAATGTACTATAAGAAATGAGAATCACATGAAAATCAGAAAACATGGGAAGATATTTTAAAAACTGATACAAAGCAAAGAAAGTAGAGGCAGAGAACAGCATAAAAATGACTACAATGAAAATTTTAAAATCAAAATTCAGATTAAATGCAATTATTTATTTTGATTCTAGAGGTACAATGGTAAAAGATACTCTGACCTCAAAAAAAGTAGAATGTTGCATATGTTGTCACCCAGAATTGTTGTTTTTTTCTTATTATTATTAATATGTGGTTATGTTTATCATTATTATTATTATTATTATTATTATTATTATTATTATTTAGGAAGGAGACATTTTGGGGGGGGAAGATGACTGTAGTGTAAAAATTATAAAGAAACAATAAATTTTTTAAATCCTTTAAAGTCCTATAAACTCTTTTTTTAATTTCTGTTTTAGGTTTTTGCAAGGCAAATGAGGTTAAGTGGGTTTCCCAAGGCCACACAGCTAGGTAATTATTAAATGCCTGAGGCTGGTGCTCTATCCACTGTGCCACCTAGCCACCCTATAAACTTAATAATAATCTCAATACCTTCAAAATGAGATACAAAACCAATAGTCTACAATATTTTTTTTCTTAAGTGAAGGGAAGAGGATGAAAGAGGTTGGGAGAGCTCGAAATGCATGTAGCATTCCAAATAAAACCAAGGATAAATCTTTACAGTATTTAAAAAGTAGCCTTAACTTCTTAAGCAAAGTTCTAACCCCATTAAAAAAAATAATGCCTTTTTTTAACATCAGACCTTTCCCAATTTCCTCACAATGGCCCCAAACAAACACAACTTGAGCTATCTTTTATGACAAATTAAAAATAATTAAACACATCTTTTTGTCTTTGTCCTTCAAATGGTATATGACTCATTATTTCTACAAGTATTTTTATCTCAAGAATACAAATACAGACTTCCAGCCAAGATGGCAGAGAGAAGACAGGCACTGTGACAGGTGTTCTCTCTTTCCCCTCAGAAATAACGTGAGAGAAACCTCTTAACAGAAATTTGATCAACAAAACCCAGAAAGAAGCTAGGAGAAGAACACCTACCCAAAGGTCTGTCTCAGGGTACCTTGGGTGAATGGGGAGATGAGAGCAGCAGAGGATAAGCAGGGGGACAGCAGCTGGGGATGGCCAGAAGGTTGGCTGCAGAGTCTTTGGGGGGGGGGTACTATGGGAGGGTGAGTGTCTCATGCAAGCCTATAGAACAACCAGCTAGGCCAGGGACCTGAGCTCCATACTTTCTGCCGAACCCTTTGCCCAAAACAAACCTTAAATAACACCTGCCCCCAACACCACCACCCACTCAGGGCAACAGAGTTCACTTAAAAGAAAGAGATTAATTCCCCAAGGCCCAGCCCAGTGTTCAAGGTCAACTCAGACACTGCAGCTGAGGACTTCACTCCATAGAAAGCAACCAGCACCCCTCTATTGGCTGGCCCCTGGAATTACTAAGCCAAGTGAATAAACCCTCAAGGATCTTCAAAAGCAAACCTTTGACAGCCAGCTCTCCACCCCCCTCAACAAAAGATGAAAAAAGACCAGAGCAAAGGGAGGCCCATGGAAAAATACTTAGAAGAGACAGATAATAACCCAGAGACATCTAGCACTGCTGAGGAGAATATGAATTGGTCTCCAGCCCTGAAAGACTTCCGTGAAGAAATCAGAAAGGAGCATAAAAATCAATTGGAAAAATTGGGAAAGGAAACTCAAGAGAAAATTAACACATTGCAAGAGAAAATTAACATCATACAACAAGGAAAAAAATCCTCAGAAAATACAATTGGAAAAATGCAAAATTAAGAATAACTCTCTCAAATCCTCAATTGGGCAAATGCAAAAAGGAAATGAATCTCTCAAAATTACATTTGGACAAATAGAAAAGTCTTCAAACATAGAGTGAACCAACTGGAAAAGGAGCTGCAAAAGATAAATGAAGAAAAATCTTTTCTATTAAAAAAAAAGAATGGAATCTGCGGAAACTAATGACTTCATGAGATGACAAGATTGTGTTAAATAAAGCAAAAAGGTTGAAAAAATGTAAAACACCACATCAGCAAAACCACTGACCTTGAGAACAGGTCAAGAAGGGAGAATCTGAGAATTATAGGCCTTCCTGAAAACATTTAAAAGAAAAAAAAAAAAAAGTCTGGACTTAATATTACAGAATTTAGTGATGGAAAATTGCCCTGATATCATGGAACCAGAGTGCAAAATAGTTATTGAAGGTATACATTGATCCCCTCCAGAAAGAGATCCTAAAATGAAAACACCAAGGAATATTGTGGCCAAATTCTAGCACTATCTGATAAAAGAAAAAAACCTGCAAGCAGCCAGAAAGAAAAAATTTTAATATCAAGGAGCCACAGTAAGGATTAGGCAGGACCTGGCCACAGAAACTTTAAAGGATTGAAAGGCCTGAAATGAGTTATTCCCAAAAGCAAAGGACCTTGTAATGCAGCCAAGAATCCACTACGTGGCAAAGCTGAGCCTTCTCTTCCAGAGAAAAAGATGGACATTTAATGAAATGGGAGACTTCCAAGATGTCATGATGAAAAGAACAGAGCTAAACAGAAAATTTGGACATCAAACAGGAGGCTCAAAAGACACATGAAAAGGTAAAAAAAATTGCTATACAATAAGTGAAACTGGCTATATACCCAACTGGGAGAAAGATTCTCATAACTCTAAAGAATTGTAACTCTATTAGAGAGAATATACATAGCCAGAAGTGATGGACACTCATAACTTTTCTGTGACTCACATAGAATGATTTAAAAACAATACCTCCTTAAAAAAGGAGGACAGTAAAGAAATGGGAGGATGGAGGAGACTGAATGGGGTAAATCTCATTATGTCAAGAGGTACAAAAGAACTATTGTAATTGAGGGGAAGAAGGGAGGAGGTGAGAATCACCTGAATCTTCATCTCATCAGACTTGACTTAAAGCTAACTTAGACACTCTTAATCAATTTGAGAAACTTATCTTACTTTCAAGCTTTAAAAGGGAGAAAGGGGAGGGGAGGGGGGAGGGGGAGAAAAAGGGGAACTAACAGAAGGAAGAGACGAAGGGGAAAAGGGAAAGGGGAAGAAATGGGAGGGGGGTGAAGGTGGTGGCATTCAAAAACAAAACACTGAGGAATATTGATAAAGGGGGAAAGGGGGGAAAATAAAAACAGAAGGAAGATAGCATGGAGGGAAATAAAGAGTTAGTAATTATAACTTTAAACATGAATGGGGGGCAGCTAGGTGATGCAGTGGATAGAGCACTGGCCCTGGAGTCAGAAGTACCTGAGTTCAAATCCGGCCTCAGACACTTAATAATTATGTATCTGTGTGGCCTTGGGCAAGCCACTTAAACCCATTGCCTAGCAAAAAAAAAATGTGAATGGGATGAACTCTCCTTTAAAACATAAGGAAATAGCAGAGTGGATTAAAAACCAGAATCCAACAATATGCTGTTACAAGAAACTCATTTGAAATATATATATATATATATATATATATATATATATATATATAGAGAGAGAGAGAGAGAGAGAGAGAGAGAGAGAGAGAGAGAGAGAGAGAGAAGGTAAAAGGTTGGAGCAAAATATATTTTGCCACAGCCAAAGTAAAAAAAAGAAGGGGTAGCAATCCTTATCTCAGACAAAGCAGCTGCAAAAGTAGATAGCATTAAAAGAGATAAGGAAGGAAACTATAGCGTCCTAAAAGGTATTAGAGTCAATAAAGTAATTTCAATACTAAATATGTATGCACCCAATGGTATAGCATCCAAATTCTTAGAGGAGAAGTTGACATAGCATGACAGACATAGACAGCAAAACAGTAAATGCTTATGTTAATAAATTACAGAAAGAAGAAATCAATGAACTAAATATACAACTAAAAAAATTAGAGAAAGAACAAATTAAAACCCCCCAATTAAATACTAAATTAGAAATTCTAAAAACTGAAGGACAAATTAATAAAATCAGAAACAAGAAAACCATTGAACTAATAGATTAAAATAAGAGCTAGTTTTATGAAAAAAAATCAATGAAATGATAAAGCTCTGGTCAATTTTTATTAAAAAAAGAAAGAAAACCAAATTGCTAGTTGATACTAAATGAAAAAGGTGAACTCGCCACCAATGAGGAAGAAATTAAAATAATAATTCGAAATTATTTTGCCCAACTCCATGTCAATAAATTTGACAATCTTTTTTTTTTAGGTTTTCTTTTTGTAAGGCAAACAGGGTTAAGTGGCTTGCCCAAGGCCACACAGCTAGGTAATTAATAAGTGTCTGAGACCAGATTTGAACCAAGGTACTCCTGACTCCAGGGCCGGTGCTTTATCCACTACACCACCTAGCCGCCCCTAAATTTGACAATCTAAGTGAAATGGATGAATATTTACAAAAATATGTTACTCAGATTAAATGAAGAGTAAATTAAAAACCTAAATAACCACATCTCAGAAAAAGAAATTCAACAAGCCATGATTTAACTCCCTAAGAAAAAATCTCCAGGGCCAGATGGATTCATAAGGGAATTCTATCAAACATTTAAGGAACAAATGGTTCCAATTCTATATAAATTCTTTGGAAAAAATAGAAGACAGAACTCTGCCTAACTCTTTCTTTGATACCAATATGGTGTTGATACCTAAACCAGGAAGAGGTAAAACAGAGAAAGAAAATTATAGACCTATCTCCTTGATGAATATAGATGCAAAAATCTTAAATAAAATCTTAACAAAACATTTACAACCAGTTATAACTAGGATAATACATTATGATCAAGTAGAATTTATCCCAGGAATGCAGGAGTGGTTTAATATTAGGAAAAACTGTGAGTATATTTAATTAGATCAATAACATACCTATCAGAAATCATATGATCATATTAATAGATTCTGAAAAAGCTTTTGACAAAATACAACACCTATTCCTAATAAAAACCTAGAGAGTGAAGGAATAAATAGTTTGTTCCTTAGAATAATAAGTAGTATTTATCTGAAACCATCAACGAGCATTATATACAATGTGGACAGGCTTGAGGCATTCCCAGTAAAATCAGGAGTGAAACAAAGATGCCCATTATCACCACTACTATTCAATATTGTATTAGAAATGTTACCCTCACCAATAAGAGAAGAAAAAGAAAATGAAGGAATTAGAATAGAGAAGGAGGAGACAAAACTCTCACTCTTTGCAGATGACATGATGGTATACCTAGAGAATCCCAAAAAGGCATCTAAAAAACTACTAGAAATAATTAGAAACTTTAGCAAAGTAGCAGGATATAAAATAAACCCTCATAAGTCCTCAACATTTCTATATATAACTAGCAAAATACAGCAGAAAAACCTAGAAAGAGAAATCACAGTCAAAGTAACAAACAAAATAAAACCTGGGAATCTACCTGCCAAGGCAGACTCAAAAATTTTTTGACAACAATTACAAAACTCTTCTCATGCAAATAAAATCAGATTTAATTTCCTGGGCAAACATAAACTGCTCATGGATATATTGAGACAATCTAATACAAATGACAATTCTACCCAAACTAAACTCCTTTAGTGCACCACCAATCAAAATTCCAAAAAACTACTTTAATGATTTAGAAAAAGTTGTAAGTAAATTTATATGGAGAAATAAAAAGTCAAGAATTTCCAGTGATTCAATGAAAAAAGTGCAAAAGAAGGCAGCTTAGCCTTACTAGATCTAAAATTTTATTATAAAGCATCAGTCCTGGTATTGGCTAAGAAATAGAGTCATGAATCAGTGGAATAGACTAGGTCCAATACCAGGAAATGATTATAGTAATCTGCTGTTTGATAAATTCAAAGAGTCCAGCTATTGGGATAAAAACTCTCTTCAATAAAAGCTGTTGGGAAAATTTTAAGTTAGTATAGAAGAAACTTAGACCAACTCCCAACACCCTATACAAAGACAAGATCCAAATGGATACAGGATTTAGACATAAAAAACAATATTATAAGCAAACTAGAAGATCAAAAAAGTAGTTTACCTGTCAGATCTATGGAAAGGGAAACAGGTTATGACTAAGGAAGAGATAGAGAACATCATTCAAAACAAACTAGATAATTTTGATTACATTAAATTAAAAAGCTTTTGCAAAGACAAAACCACTGCAACCAAGATCAAAAGAAATGTAGTAGGGGTGGCATAGTGGCGTAGTGGATAAAGCACCGTCCCTGGAGTCAGGAGTACCTGGGTTCAAATCCAGTCTCAGACACTTTAATAATTACCTAGCTGTGTGGCCTTGGGCAAGCCACTTAACCCCGTTTGCCTTACAAAAAAACCTAAAAAAAAAAGAAAAAAAGAAATGTAGTGAATTGGGAAACAATTTTTGCAACTAGTATTTCTGACAAAAGACTCATTTCTAAAATATACAGAGAACTGAGTCAAATTTTCAAAACTACAAGCCATTCCCAATTGACAAATGGTCAACAGATACGCAAAGGCAATTTTCAGCTGAGGAAATCAAAGTGATCCATAGTCACATGAAAAATTTCTCCAAATCATTTACTTATTAGAGAAACGCAAATTAAAGCATCTCTGAGATACTACCTGACACCTCTCAGACTGGCCAATATGTCCAGAAAGAACAGTGATTAATGTTGGAAGGGATACAGGAAATCTGGGACATTAATACATTGTTGGTGGAGCTGTGAATTCAACCAACCTTTCTGGAGAGCAATTTGGGATTATGCCCAAAGGGCAACAAAAATGTCCATACCCTTTGAACCAGAAATACCACTACTGTGTCTGTACCCTGAAGAGATTATTAAAAAGGGTAAAATCATCACTTGTACAAAAATATTTATAGCAGCCCTATTTGTGGTGGGAAAAAATTGGAAATTAAGTGAATGTCCTTCAGTTGGGGAATGGCTTAACAAACTGTGGTATATGTATGTCATGGAACACTGTTGTTCTATTAGAAAACAGGAGGAATGGGAATTCATGGAAGCCTGGAAGGATTTGCATGAACTGATGCTGAGCAAGATGAGCAGAACCAGAAAAACATTGTACATCCTAACAGCAACACAGGGATGATGATCAACCTTGATGGATTTGCTCATCCCTTTGGTGCAGCAACCAGGGACAATTTTGGTCTATCTGCAATGGAAAATACTGTCTGCAACCAGAGGAAGAATTATGAACTTTGAACAAAGATCAAAGACTATTACCATCAAATTAGGGGTAAAAATCAAAATGTTAAGTAATTTTACTGTCATAATTTATTTTTCTTCCTTAAGGATATGATTTCTCTGTCATCACATTCAACTGAGATCAATGTATAACATGGAACCAATGTAAAGACTAACAGAATGCCTTCCATGGGGGATGAGGGGAGGAAATCAAGAATTGGGGAAAATTGTAAAACTCAAAATAAATAAAATCTTTCCTAAAACAAAAGAATACAAATACAGATAGGTATGATTTTTAAAATAAAAACTCAGATTTAAATAAACAAAAGAAACTAATAGGAATAACTAAGTGAACCAAAGTACCAATTTAAAATTACAGTTAATCTATAACCAGTGCAATACCAGAGCATTTTCTCCATAACATAGACAGGGCAGGGATAGAGCTATGACAATGAAGGAAGCAATAATGGACGCATATTTAATGTAGGGTTAGGGAAGTGTAAGGGCAACTAGATAACCCAGATACTAGAATTCTGGAACTGAAATCAGGAAGAAACATCTGGGATCAAACACTTACTAGCTATATGAGCCTGTGCAGGTCACTTAATCCTGTTTGCTAAGTATCAAGTGAATCAGTCAGTTTTGACACACATGAACATGTGTTTAGATATACAGGGAGATTTATGTAAACATACATCTGACTTGTGATCCACTAAACACACATATGCTAGATACATGTCGGTGCACATCCAGATCTATGGTGTATTTATGTATGATATATGTGTATATATATATATATATATATATATGTATATATGTATATATATATATATACTTGTATATTCAGATATATATCTAGACATATGTGTGTACATAGATATGTAGGCATATTTCTGATCACACTATACAGTCAAATATCTACTGTCAATGGTTCTGTGAGTACATTTGCCAATCCTTCAAGTTTCTTTTCATTCTTTGATTCTCCTTCATCTCCCAATATAACAAAAAGGCTCTTTTGTTGCCTTTAACTTCCCTTACCAATGCCAGGTCATTCTAAGTTTTAGCATTCCTGACATTATTTTATTGGACTTTGCTACACTCACCTTCAACTTTTATTACTTTGTATATTTCTTTTTAAAATTTATGTTGTTTTGTAAGTTCATATGGCATCTCTATTGGTCGCTTTAGGAAATTCCATTTTTCCCTTCATTGGAATTGTTTCTTATTGTGATTTCAGAAATTTATTCTTAAGAATCTCCTATCCCTCCTGAGCTGACTTTCATCCCCTTCCCCCCAGGCATTTTACTCCATGAGATTCTACCTCCTCTAAATGCAATGAAATTTGTTTTCACCAAATCTGGGGTGCACATCAAATTATGCCCAAAATGACATACTCCACCCAAGGTTTCTATCATTTCCTTCCCATAAACCAGATCCTCTCTAGTAGTGGGAATCAAATGATATATAGAATTTCCCCTTGCTTTTTGAAGGATTAAATTATTATTTTAAATTGAGTCAAGAAGTAATGCTGCTTTAGGCAGAGAGCTCCAGCACATATCTCGATAACTGGAGTTTCTCATCATTACTTTATTGTGTCTCTGTACCTGCTTATGATCTATATCTCTAACTTGTCCTCATTTCTTTCTGTTCAAGTGATTTGTAGTATAATACAATGCCTAAATAACTTCTATTCCTCTCTCAACTTTAACTCCAATACTCTGCATCATGCCTCCCCTAACAGGTTTCTGGATTCCCTCCCCTGAGTATATCCTATTATATAATGCTACCCAATGCCAAATTTTAATTATTTTGTTTATTTGGGAATAGTTAGACCCATGAAGAGTCATTATCCATTTATGAGTTTCATCTGAACAGATCTCTCTTTTTTTAGGTATATCTCATTTTATTCAATTTACATATTGGGTATAAATTCAATGTTTGCAAACCAAATCTGAAACTACAGAATATTATAGATGCTGTGTATGCCTGTCTGATCATCTTTTCCAACCTTCTCATTTAACAAATGAATTTTTAGTTCATAAAGGAAAAATTCATTTCACAACTCTAGCATTTTAAGGATTCCCAGAGATCTAGTCCAAACTCATTATAAAAAAAAGAAGAAACTAAGGCTCAGAAAGGCCAAAGTCATACACATGACAAAAACAGGTCCAGAATTCAGATCTTCTGACTCTTAGAGAATCATTTTTGTAAAGCAAAGAATCCATTTATAATTCCAATAATGACTCACTGCCCCCTCCACTTTTTTTAGTTTAAATTTTCTTAGAAGTGAGGGATCACCTGGAATACAACAAAAAAACATTAAAAAGTATACAAAAAAACATGTCCAAGCTCCCTTCTGAAAGCCTACTTATTTGAAGCAATAATTGAGGTGAAAATTTTCAATATACCATATCCTTATTTGTTGCCTAATTTCTACTTTCTGTATAAACTCTTGTGACTTTGAGTTTTAATACTAACTCTTATCTTGAGTTTTCTGTCCTTTGAATTTTGATTTATTTCTTTCATTATCCACCTTCCTTTTTTTTTGAGGCTCTTGCATATGGTATCTAAATTTGAGGATAGTTACAAACTGTATTCTCTTACCCTCATCGTTTTTAGTTTAAATTCCTTTTGATTATATTTGCAATATAATTAGCAAATACAATACTATTAAACTATATTATATCTACTCTAAACAAGGAATCTATAAACCCTATATTGTAAGCAATAATCCAGAAATCCCAATATTCTACCTTCTCAGACAACTGTTCACTTCCCAAATTAATTTTTCTCTTTTATATCACTTGCCTTCAATTGAAATCAGCATGGAAAACATATCATGTGTTCCTATAGGATTCAGTTTCTTGTTCAAGACTTCATAATCATTAGTAATAACTTTTAGGTTCTTTATAATAATGTCATTTGTGCTCACATAATTCACAAAAAGTGTGCAGTTGTCATACTTTTTATGTCATAGATGGTTCTTTCCTTACTTACTGGTTATATTCCACAGGAAGACCAGAATCCTCTCCAATATTGCTATTAGCTCAGTACTCAAGCAGAGAATAATCTTTTACTACTACTATTCTTTTTCTCTCTGCCTTTAATAAACAATCTCTCTTGATAGCTTTTGTTAATTTATTTTTGGGGATTTGTGAGGGAATGTAATGGGGTTAAGTGACTTGCCCAAGATCACACAGCTAGGTAATTATTAAGTGTCTGTAGCTGGATTTGAACTCAGGTCCTCCTGACTCCAGGCCAGTGTTCTATCCACTGTGCCAGCTAGCTCCCCCTCATGATAGCTCTTGTGACTTTATTATAACATTCTTAGAAGGACAAATAATTTTTCCTTCTTGAGTGGGCAAGGGGGAGGGGAGAGAGAGAAAGAGGGAGAGAGAGAGAGAGAGAGAGAGAGAGAGAGAGAGAGAGAAAACAAACGGGAAACACTTTGACTCCCAAGACATAGTAAAAATTCTGAAGAGAAAAAGACATTCTATTCAAGAGCAAGAGGAAAAGGAATTTCATATGACTAATTTGCTTTAACTCAACTAGTAATGGAAAAAGGAAACTTGATCAGTTGGGACTAAAAGAAGGCATTTCTCTTATCTGATGAGGATGTTTGTCCATTAATGTGGTTCTGTGGAAGTAGCAAATGGACCAGAGAGGTTAGGACCTTGGAGTCTTAGAAAAGTTGTAACATGGTCTATTGAGATTCCACTATAACCCTTCTATTATTTTCCTTGTTAAGAAATGACACAACCTCTTGAGAAGAATATGTATAACCTGGAGAATATCTGAAAAAAAAGCCAAGTAATGGTCACTGACCAAGAGTCATGATAGGAGTGAATAAAAAAAGTAGAATCAACACTGACATTCTCCCCCCACTAAAATTCCATCCAGAGTGTAGTGGGTGGTGATGATGAAAGGAAGAAGAGGAGGAAGAAGAGGAGTAATTAATAATAACAGTGATGATGATGATGATGATGATGATGATGATGATGATGATGATGTTTGTCCTTTGTTCTCTAAGAAGACCATGACAACAGGGAAGTGATGCCATGACAGCACATGAATTGGATTTGCATGAAGGAGGGCTGTGCTAAGTTACAAGCCTCACTTTCTCCTCCAGAGTCATCTGGATCCAGTAGTCAGATATGAATCAAGATGACTGGAGATGGCCCTGGATGCAAGGCAATCAGGATTAAGTGACTTGCCCAAGGTTACATAGCTACTAAGTGTCAAATGTCTGAGGCTGGATTTGAACTTCTATCCTCCTAACTACATGGCCAGTGCATTACCCACCACATCACCTAGCTGAACATACTTTTTTAAAGTTTGCAAAACACTTTACAAATATAATCTCATTTGAGGACAATAACTTGAGTAAAAGGAATTATAAACATCTTGAGATGAGGGTAGACTAGAGCATGAAGGATCCACTGAAAAAGAGTTTCTTTGTTTTCTTTTTTATGAAAATAATGTGTACCCAAATACAGTTACAGAGTCATACAATAACACTCTCAAGTATCAGCTTTTTGGAAGAAAATAAGTCAAAAACAAATTAGCCAGATACAAGTGAAGTCCCTAATATGACTCAGTCCTCTAGTATCATAAGAGATATTCTCCCATTTTTTTAGTCAACAGTTTTTTCAATTATTTGAAAGGTTGGAGCTATTGTAAATTGTGTTCTTTCATCATATATTTCATTCTATTTTTCATTATATTCTAACTTGCTTTAATAATCTAGTATCTTGCTATGCTGGATCATGATGACTTTGGAAGAGAGAGTGAAGCAGTTGATTTCATGCAGCTCTATCTCACTTAAATGCAATTTATGCACACAACAAAAGCCAACATTCATAACCATTCCTCAGAGTCCTGTAGTAACAGGCAAATGGTGAAGCAGCTGGTGCAGATACACTGGGAGGCGTAGTCATAATCCTGCACACAGGCTGCCCAGGCTAAAGGGTTGTTTCTCCAGTGAAAGCAGCAGTGGGATTCAGCAGCCCCTGGGTGACTCAGCAACCCTTTTTTTTTAAATATTTATTCTCATTTTGTACAAAAAATGCTTTTTTATACATTAATAAAATATTCTTGTTTAAGAGTAAACAAAATACCCCTCCCCCATAAATATAGACTCAGTTGAGTGATAAAGTAAAGGGGAGAGAAAAAATTAAAATTAAAAAAAATAATAGTAATAATTGTAGGTATGGCCAGGCAGTGCAATGGACAGAGCACCAGCCCTGGAGCCATGAGCACATGACACTGATAATACTCATATGAACCTTCTCAGTTAATAGAGCAGGTAGAGGGAGCTGTTATAGGTGAAGCCCAGGAGAAAGCTGAATCAGCAACCCCTTTAAGAATTTCACTGCTCACCTCCTGATTCGAGGAAGGGGCTAGAAAAGGTGCCCTAAAAATTGTCTGCTGACCCAACCCTGGTATGATTACAAAGTCATATAGGGAATTGCACAGTACAGTTGAGACGCAAAAAATTCTACAAAAACTTCTTCAGAGAAGATTCCATTCACCATCGGTGCATGGAATGTATGCACACTCATAGATAACACAAGATCTAATAGACCTGAAAGCTGAATAACTCTTGTTGAGAGAGAACTCAGCAGGTTTGGTATCCAAACAGTAGCCCTGAGTGAAGCAAGGTTGGCAAATGAAGGACAGCTTACTGAAGTTGGAGCTAGAAACACGTTTTTCTGGAGTGGTTGCAATGAAAGGGCATGCCTTGAAGCTGGGGTAAGTTTTGCAATCAAAACTAATCTAGTCAAAATTCTTTATGCTTACTAAAAGGAGTGAATGACAGGTTAATGACAATGAGATTATCACTTCCAGGAAAATGCCATGCCACCACCATCAGTTCCTGTACTCCCACCATGATGAACACCGATGAAATTAAAGAAAAATTTTATGAAGACCTGGAGACTCTTATCATAAATGTACCAAAAAAGGAAAAGCTTATAATTCTGGGTGATTTTAAAGCTAGAGTAGGCTCAGATTATCAGACATGGCAGGGAGTCCTTAGAAGGAAAAGAGTTGGAAATAGCAACAGCAACACCTTCTACTGAAGACTTACCCGTGCACCTCATAACTTCATCACAAATACTGTCTTCCCTTTACCTAAACTAAATAAAACTTCCTGGATGCACCCTCATAGCAAACATTGGCATCTATTAGACTATGTGATTGTAAGAAGAGATAGAGTGACAAAGACAATATATGATGCAGAGTGCTGGACTGATCACACATTCATCCTCTCTAAGCTAAATATTCATATCCAACCAAAGTGACGGCCCCAAGGCAAAATGAAGACTAGAAGAATGTCAAGAGATTAGAGTGTCTCTCTGAGAAGGAACAGTTTGTTGCTAACATAGAGGGAAAACTGAGCCAACACACAGTTGGCAATAGTGGAGCAAAAAGGAATAGGCAGCTTTCAGTGGGCAGCTGGTGTACAGTACTGCATTTGCTCATTTGAGCCAGAATATTCACAAACAACAAGACTGGTTTGATGAAAATGATGGGGGAAATACAGAAGTTGCTAATTGAAAAATGACAATTCCACAGGGTTTACCAGCAGGATAGTCCATATATTTCTAAGAAGGCAGAATTCCATTAAAAATAAAGTTCAAGTGAAACTCAGAGAGATGCAAGTCTCTTGACTCAATAAGAAGGCAGATGAAATTCAATTTTATGTAGACAGTAACAAATCAAAATGCTTTTATGATGCCCTGAAAACTATTTATGGGTCATAGACATATGGTGCATTTTAACTACTTGGGACTGATGGATCCACATTGATTAATGGTAGTGACTTTATCCAGAGAGGTGGGCTGAACATTTCCATAGTATTCTTAACAGATCATCATCAATTGATGCAGAAGCCATTGACCACTTGCCTCACATTGAAGTCAATCAGTCCCTAGCTAAAGTTCTAATTGAAGAAGAGGTTTGGAATGTCATTAGACTCCTTCCAAGTGGAAAGCACCTGGTGTTGATTCTATTCCAGCTGAGTTCTACAAGTTGGGGGGTGGGGTCCACTGCTTATCCAAAAACTGACTGAAATTTTCCAGGTTATATGGCATGAAAAGATCATCCCCCCCCCCCAAATTCAAGGATGCTTTCCATCATCCATCTCTATAAAAAAGAATAAATTGTCCTGTGACAATCACAGGGAAATTTCTCTATCAAGTCACTGCTGGTAAGATTCTTGCCAGAGTCTTTCTCAATAGATTGTTCCTTCACCTGGAAGTTGGTCACCTTCCTAAGGCTTCAGAAAGGGTAGAGGAACAATCAGTATGGTGTTTGCTGTCTGACAACTCTAGGGAAAATGCCAAGAATGGAACAGAGGTCTGCATACAAAATTTGTAGATATGGCCAAGGCCTTTGAAACTGTCAGTTGCTAGAGTTTATGGAAAACTATGTCAAAATTTGGTTGTCTGGAAAAGTTCATCATGATTATATCACTTTCATGACAGCATGCATACCTGGGTTCTTGATAGTAGACAAAGTTCTCGAGATATCCCAGTCAGCAATAGGGTGAAACAAGGATGAGTCCATGCTGCCATACTTTTTAGCATGGTGCTTTCAGCCATGTTAACAAACACCTTCACTAAGGATGAACATGGCCTCAAGGTGAGCTATCACACTGATGTCAAATTCTTTAACTTGAAAAGTCTACAAACCAAGACCAAAGTGCAGGGAGTGTTGGTACATGATCTTCTGTTTGCAGGTGATTGTTTATTCAATGTAGCCTCTGAAGCTGAGATGCCACAAAGTATGGATCAACTCTCTACAATTAACACCAAGAAAACACAGGTGCTCCATCAGCCAACACCACACCAAGTGGAACCATTGATTACAGCAAATGGAGTAATTTTGAATGTGGACAAGTTCACTTACCTTGGCAGTGTACTTCCCAAGGAAGTTCAGATTGACAATGAAGTTAACACACACATTGTCAGAGCTAGCTTAGTAATTGGGAGGGTCTGAATGAAAGTGTGGAAGAGAAGAGGTATCAGACTAACTACCAAACTGAAAGTCTACAGAGCTGTTGTGTTGACATCATTGCTACATGCCTGTGAAACCTGCACAGTCTACCAACACCATGTCAGGAAACTGAATAACTTCCATTTAAATTATCTTAGGAAGATTCTGAAGATCTCCTGGAAGGAAAAGATACCAGACACTGAGGTCCTTTCTCAAGCTAAAATGCCTAGCATTCCAACATAACTACAGAGAGTGCACTTCCATGATGTGCTGGACACATTGTTAGAATGCCAGACATACACTTGCCAGAAAACTATTTTAGGGAGAACTCACATAGGGCAAGAGCTCACAAAAGGGTGAGAAGAAGCAATACTGAGATACCCTGAAAGTCTCAGAACTTTAGAACTGTCTGTACAGATTCAGAGACATGGCACAGGACCATCCAGTATGGTGTGCCCTTAGCAGTGAGGGTACTGTACTCTATGAGGAAGGCAGAATTGAAGCAGCTCAAAAGAAACATGACATATACAAGTTTTGAGTACCCACCACAGCTATTCACATAGACTTTTTGTGCCCAACTTGTGGTAGGGCATTCTGAGTTCAGATTGGTCTGATCAACCTGAGTCAGACACAGTGTAATTTTTCTCAAACATAGTGATATCATTTTGGTCTTCGATAACAAAGGACTACCAGAACCAAGAACCAATGAACCACCAATTAATCTAGCTATATATCTAATTTGGAAATTCTACCCCATCAGTAACCAGTCATCTCCTGTCCTTAAAGAGAAAGACAAAAGGATTATACATTAATAGTTGGAAATTACTTTAAAGAGTACCTAATAAACTAACTTTCTCATTTTATAAATGCAGACACTGAAATTCAAAGAGTTCTTAGGAATATAGGTTTAGATCTAGAAGGGACCTAAAACTTTTCAAATCAGAAACATGAGACTCTAGAAGATTAAATCACTTGTTTATAGTCATACAGGTAAGAAGTGACAAAAATAGAGTTCAAATACAGGTCTTCCCACTAAAAATTCAAAAATTTCCCTGTGCTAGCAGAGTTGAACTCAGTACACTTAAATTTTTCTTCTTTAACATATAGCATTCAACTCCAATAAAATGTAATGAAATAATTTTCTCTATATTGTTCAAACCAAAGCTTCTTGTCCTCGATAGAAAATATAGAGACAAAAATATGAAATAAATGAGGGAGCTAGGTCATAAAAAGAATAGAAACAAAAAAGAGCCAAGATACCAGAGTAAAAGTAGGGACTCACCCAACCTTTCCCTGAAATCCATCCAAATTTCTTTAAATAATGACTTTTGGGGGAGTTAGGTGGTACAATAGATAGAACACCAGCCCTGGAGTCAGGAGGACCTGAGTTCAAATGCAGTTTCAGGCACTTAATAACTACCTAGCTGTGTGATCTTGAGCAAGTCACTTAACCTCATTGCCTTACTAAAAATAAATGAATGAATGAATGAATGAATGAACAGATAGATAAATAAATAAATAAATAAACAAATAAGCAAATGAATGAATGAACAAACAAACAAATGAATAAATGAATGAACAAATAAATAAATGGATGAATAAATAATGACTTTAAATAGATTCTAGAGTGGTAGAAATCACAAAAAAAGATAGAATGAAACAATTTTATAGCCCAAGACATCTTAGCAAGTTGGCAGAAAATGTCTTTGCACCAAAGGTCATGCCATCTCAGTATGGCCCAAGCAGTAGCAGTTTCCAGATGTCCTGACACTAAAGACAGCTTAGAAGGACAGTAGGAAAGGTCTACCCCAACAGGATAATAGAGAAGCATGGTCCAGCACAGACCCCACCAGTGTAGAACAGACCCAGCATATCAGCCTCAGAAGTCACTGAATCAGGAGTGACAGCAGCTGCTTCCAGAGTTCTAAGTCCACAGAAGGTAAGAGGATCAAACAACTGCTCCAAAGGAGATCACAGGGAAGGGGAGATATGTGGTATAGTGGATAGAACACCAGTCCTGGGGTCAGATGGACCTGAGTTCAAAACTGACCTCAGAATTTAATACTTACTTAGCTAAATGACCATGGGCAAGTCACTTAACCCCATTGCCTTACAAAAATTTAAAAAATAATAATAACAAAGAGATATTCCAGGAGTATCTTTACTGTCAGTGAGGCAAGACTCTGTTGCTTTGTCCAGATCTGATCTGGCTCACAGTTCTGAGGAGAGGAGGAGCAGGAGCATAATAGGCCTTATTGCCACAGGGGAAGAGAGACCCTCCTTAACGTTCCAGAATTGAAAAGAATACTTATTCATAGACCAGAGCACAGATTAGGAGAGTAGTAAACACCTCTCCTAAGATCAAGCCACCCTGGAAGAACTGAAAACTTGCAGGTCCTTATCAGTATCTCTAAAAACTGCTGCACAAAATCCAGAAATTTGAGACAGTTTACTGGCCACATTCAAACCAGAGTCTTATTTTGACAAAGTATTAAAATCAAGTCATAAGCTGAGGAAATGAGCAAACAACAAGAAAAATACCTATCCATGGTAAGTTACTAAGGTAATAAAGAAGACCAAAACACATATTCAGAAGAAAATAATTAAGTCAAAACTGCCATATCCAGAACCTCCTCCCAAAAAAAATTTGAATTAGTCTCAAGCCATGGAAGAGTTCAAAAAGGATTCTGAAAATCAATGGACAGGGATAGAGGAAAATTTAGAAAGAGAAATGAGACTGATGCAAGAAAATCATGAAAAATGAATCAGTATCTTGGTAAAGAAAACACACACACACACACACACACACACACACACACACACACACACACGAATACTAAAGAAAACAGTACCTTAAAAATCAGACTAGGTCTAATGGTAAATAAGGTATAAAAGGACAATAAGAAGAATTCATTAAAAAACCAAATAGATCAAATGGGAAAAGAGGCTCAAAAATTCACTGAAGGGGTGGCTAGGTGGCACAGTGAATAGAGTGGCCTTGGAGTCAGGAGTACCTGAGTTCAAATTCAGCCTCAGACACTTAATAATTACCTAGCTGTGTGGTCTTGGGCAAGCCACTTAACTCCATTGCCTTGTTAAAAACAAAACAAAAAAATTCACTGAAGAAAAAAAAAAACTCCAGTAAAAGTAGAATTGACCATATGGAGAAGGAGGTACAAAAGTTCACTGAAGAAAATAATTCCTTAAAAATTAGAATTGAGTAAATGGAAGGGAATGACTATAAGAAAGCTAGAAACAATAAAAAAAAGAATGAAAAAGTTGAGAAAATGTGAAATATTTCATTCAGAAAACAACTGACCTGGAAAATAGATCCAGAAGAGATAATTTTAAAATTACTGGACTACCTGAATGTCATGACCAACAAAAGAGTCTAAACATCTAAACATCATCTTTCAAGATATTGTCAAGGAAAATTATCTTGATATTCTAGAAATCAGAGGATAAAAAAGAAATTCAAAGAATGAATGTACTGATCACCTCCTAAATGAAATTCCAAATGAAAACTCCCAGGAATATCATAGCAAAATTCCAGAACTCCGCAATCAAGGAGAAAATATTATAAGCTGCTAGGGAAAAATAAAACCATAGTATCATGAGACCTTAGAATAAGACAAGATTTAGCAACTCTTACAATGTAGGACTTGGGATATGTTGTTCTAGAAGCTTTAGATTATAACTGAGAATCAACTATCCAGCAAAACTGAGTCTACTCTTTCAGGAGAAAAGATGGATATCAAGGAAATAAGGTATTTCAGACTTTTCTGATTAAAAAGACCAGAGCTGAATGATAAATTTGACCTTCAAAAATAAGATTCAAGTAAAGCATAAAACAATTAATAAGAAAGAGAAATCATAAGAGATTTAATGATGTTGAATTGTTTATTTTAACACCTATCTCCCAAAATTGTTTTTAAGATAAAATGAGGTATCTGTAAAGTTCTATGCAAACCTTAAAACACTATTAGTATAAATATGAGCTACTTTTATTTTCTGCTCTGTTGTCATGTTCATCACAATATTTACCTTGAGTTTTGAGTCTCCAATATCAGAAAGAGAAGTGACATAGAAGAGAGGATTAAAAAAGTTCAACCAATCAAATTTCAAATGATTATACACAAAATGATAAATTCATTTTTATTGTATTTGATTATAAAATTTCTGTTAATTTTAAATGATCATCATAGAAAAATGGATTGATATCTGTGCTCCAAGTCAAGAAAATCTGGGTTCAAGTTGTACTTTGAACATGTACAGTCTGTGGGACTCTGGGCAAGATACATATTTTCTTGATGTTCCAGGCAAATCTTTAAGGTTATAAATTACCAAGATGGTGAAGGTAACCTGCATTAATAGAATTTCTTTAAAAATAATGCCCCATATCAATGAAATCATAGATCTGATCAAATATATTCATATGTGAATCATGTAGTCATGCATTCATATTGGAGAAACCTACATATATATATGTATATATATATATATACATATATATATAATCATATACATATACATCATAACAAAAATGTTGTTTTTAATTTATGTATCCAATTCTCTTTTTCTTCTATGCATTTTTATTTTTTTATTTGTGTTTCTGTCATTGCTATATATCAAAAACTTAAATACTCTAGTTCTGATTATACCTTATGCATTAAGTAGGAATTTTGTTGACATGGTCTTTGTATTCTTCATATTTGTCAATTCTTATTATATTCTATCATTACATTGTGTTCACATACCACATTTTATTCAAATTTCTCCAATTATTCATTTTTTCAATATTTTAATATTTCAAAGACATTCTTAAAATAGTAAGATCACAAATTCAACACACATGATCAAGTCTTTGACTCTGTCATTTTGCTATATTGCTTTCAAAAAAGCTGAGGTAACTGAATCATATGAATATTGTCACTCATGACAGATGAAACTAGAAACTGAGAGTAGCAGCTCACAGACTTTCCCTGGAGAGACAAAGAAATTGGTCTTATTATATACCCAAAGGCAACATAAAACATCATTTCAAAGAACATTTGTCTTCAACTGCAGTACTCCTAAGTGTTTGCAAAATAACCACCATGAACAAGATTGCAAGTGAGGTACCAACCATAGTTGAGAAGGATGAAATTCAGGGAAATTCTCTGAAAAACTCAAAAAAACTTTTAAATGAAATCAACTTATAACCTGATACTCAATGAATTCACTGAAAAATTGAGAATGAGAGGATGTCAAGAAATATATTGGAAAATAACACCATGAATAAGAAATGAGATGCCAAAATCTTAAAGACTACACAGAAGCCTCATGCTTAATTATTATGTATACTTTCTTAAAGTAAAGAATTGAAAAGTTCTGGATATAGAAAATTCTATACAACATCAAAATGAAGTTGATTCATCTTAAATATTAGAAATGATTCATAACTTCTTTGGGAGATTTTTCCTGCATTTATACAGTCAAAATACCAAGTTGTTATTGTAAAGTTGAATATATCTTTGATAACAATGATATCAATAACATTTCACATTTACATGATACTGAAAAGTTGCCTCTCTCTTTTAAAACTTGTTTGATTTCATAATCTTACTCAACTACTTATTGCAATTAGCCTTATTTTCTATCGGAATTCTTCCCCACTCTGAGAAGATTAATCAAGAGGAATCATAAATAAGGAAGAGTAACTAAATGGCATAATGATTAGAGTGTCAGGTCTGAAATCAAGAAGGCTCATCTTTTTAAGTTCAAATCTGGCCTCAGACATTTATAAGTATCTGAGACCCAAATGGGTTCATGAAGAGTTGGATTGAAAGGACTGTACATCAACAATGTAGAGGAAAGCATGCTAGATCTAGAGTTGAGACTTAGATTTATGTATTTTCTAAAGCATCTAGGTGCAGTGGATATAATTCTGAGTCCAAAATCAGGAAATTTCACCTTCTTAAGGTCAAATCTGGCCTTAGACACTTATTAGCTATGTGACCTTGGACAAGTCACTTGAACCTGTTTGCCTCATCTGTAAAATGAGCTAGAGAATGAAATGGCAAACCACTCCAGTAACTTTGCAAAAGAAAAACCACAAATGGGGTCACAGAGTTGAACAGGACTGAAACAACTGAACAGAATTATAAATGCAAAACTATTTTACTTAAAAGACAATGTATCAAGCAGTACACATATTGCCATTTTCTGAACTTACCTCATCCTTCCCTTTAGTTCCAAAACAGTTTTAGTCCCCTTTCTCTTCTCAGGATTGCAAATAAAGGAATAACATGTGATGACTTACTCAGGGGATGAAATTAGCTATCTTTCAACCAGAAAAAGTGTTGTCTTTTGACAGTGGAAAGGTTGAATTTCAGGGTTCTTCAGGGAAGAGGATTCAATATCTACAGAGGACTGTCACATCAATGTCTAGAGCTTTAGGACAAAAAGAGAAAAACTCTAATTATTAGAAGTAGAAACCAGACAAAGTTGAAACCTAGCCCAACAAAGGTTGAAGGAAAACTTGATATCCAAGGCAAAAGTTACACTATTGAAGTCTAACAGTAGAGGGAAAAGAGAAAAGTATGAGCATGATGTAACATTAGCCAGGGTTTGACTCCTGATAACCACTTTTCTCCCTACTTCCCCAACTTTTTTTTCTTTACTTCCTTCTCTATTAGGACACCATTACTAGCCTCTCTCTAGGTAAGTTTCAAACACTCCAAAACAACTAGTCCACATTAGGATAGTATCATCACCTGCTATTTGTTGTACAGGGTTGGAGACTGAAATCCCTTACATCTGTATAATCTGTTAAGATTTACAAGCCTTCCTCAAAACAATGTTATGTGTCAAGTAATAACAAGTATTATACTCCCTTCTTTATAGATGAGGAAACCCAGGATAAGAAAGGTTAAGCAATTTGTCCATAGTTACAGCTAAGAAGTGCCAGACTTAAACCCAGGTCTACAGGCTCTACTATCAGTGTTTCTTTTATTCAAAAAACAATGAATAATATTTATATAGCACCATCAGATAGTTGAAGTACTCTGTGCACATCGTCTCAGTTGAGCCCCACAAGAAACTGTGAAGAAAGAACTAAAAAAAAATTATCTTCATTTTACCGATGTAAAAGACCCAGAGAGATCAAACAACCTGCAAGTGTTGGAGGAAGGATTTTTAACTTTTCTTTTTGATTTCATGTTCAATACTATCCAGTGTGCTTCTCCAACTCTTAAAACTACTTTTTTTTTAAGTAATCAACTAATTGGGGGATTTTCAGTATATGTCTGCATTTTTTTTCTTTCAGAAGGATCTTATTTTAAAGGCTCATATCTCTAAAACATGGTCCATTATTGGAACTTCTAAAGACACACTATCATATGTTACATATGAGGTATATAATCCATACTACTGGAATAAACTCCCCTTTAGAATCCTAATATTATTGTTGCTGTTATTGTTACTTGTAAAGAGCCAAACAGTGTACACCATTCATGGTATATTTACTTTAGGATCTTGGGGAAAAGTTCTCATCCCTAGGGTAAATGGTAAATTCTCAAGACCGATATTTGCTTATAACTCCTGACTTTTTCTTCCAACTCCTACTTTCAATCATGAAAATCGTTCTATCAAGAAATATTACTGCTTCATTGTTTGGTTCTTAAGTAAATTAAGTAAATTAAAAAACAGCAGTTATCAGTTTCTTTATCCTTGTGTATACCCTTGTAGTATTTCACAGGCAATTTAACTTGGCTAAGGAACTAAAGAATGGTTTTCCCCATCTGAGATTCAGTATCTGGGATATTCTCCAATAATACTTTCTTGCCTGTAGGAACTCTGCCAGGGCACTTTGTACAGCCATTGAGTAAGAATTGTGAAATTCAATTCTTTGTACCCACACTTGACATCCTTTAGATAATCATCTATACCTTTGAATGAGGATGATCCTTATTGTAGTGCCTAGTGTTTTTGGCAAAAAGAGGTCTGAGGAGTTAGTCCCAACTAAGGCTGTATAAGAAAAGGGTAGAGAACTCTTAATGTACATAAAGTCCAAGTTTATGCTACTTCCAGCCCTATTCCTTCTCTATTCCTTTCACTTTTATCTATTCTTACTTTTGCTAAGTAGAATCCTTTATGCTTTGCAAATTTGAGAGAATATAAATAACATGAGAAGAAAGATGCATCAATAGCAGAACTTGAGACCAAAAGGCATATGAATGTATCATTCTTATGGTATTAATAAAATGAAAATGTCAGGTAAATTTTTTATGAACAAAATCAAGACAAGAAAGTTTAGGTTGTCCTAAAGCAATGTGCACATATATATACACATGCATGCATGTATATCCACCTACATTCACATGTATATGTATGTATGTATATATGGGTGTATCTATATGTATATATACATAATCATATATAATATTTATTCACATATGTAAATGTATAATGTGTACATATATAATGTGTGCTATATGCATTTGTACATGTGAATGCAGAAAATGGAAATGGCAAAAAAATTTATCATAAAGGCTGCAGAAATGGCATGCAAAAATTAAAGAACTATTGTTGAAGAAAATAATCACTAAATATTTATCTATAAAAATTAAGTGGGAGGGAGGCTTAAAATATACCAACTAATAAGTTCCATAGCAAATTGTGGAGATGCATAAATGCATTTTAGTGTTACAGATTAAATAATACTAGATTTCAATTCAATTCAACAAGTATTTATTTAACATTTACTATGTCCAGAGTACTGTGAAAGACACTATATGGGAGCTTCTAAGTGGAATAAAGATCAATCCTTGCCCTCCTGTCTAATGTAGGGATAGGGCATTTATACAAAGTATCATAAGGTAGAATAATATAGGAAAGTGTCAAGAGACAACAAAACTTAGTTCAAAGGTTTAAATATAATATTGTGAGAGAAGAGATGTCACAAGTCAGTATCTTTGATTGGTCACAATTATAAATTTTATGATGTTCTGAAGAGGGTGAGGAAATCCCTCCCATTTCAATAGATTTAAGAATTGCAAAGCATTTTTTCCACAACCTAGAAAGTAGATAGTACCTTTTTATTACAGATGAGGAAACTAAGATTAAAAGAACTAAAATGTTATTCAAGGCCATATGACTGGTAAATAGCAAAGCAGAGCTCAAGCCTTATAATTGCAAATACAATATTATTTCCATTTGTACTACTTCAGAATGGGATGATCAAAGAAACCTGCACCAAGCAGACAAAATTTAAGCAGTATCTTTAATGTGTTTTTTTTTTGAGTCTGGAAAAAAATGATATTTTCCAACTCTGCCTACTGATCATTCTCATGATACATAAGAGCAGGGACCCTGGTCAAAGTTCCAGAGATGAGAGGAGTACTAGAGTCTGTAGCTGCAGGAGAGCAGGACCTATTCCTAGGTTGGTTGACTGTTGTCCTTCATTCTCAAGGATGACCAAAATGACATCACTGTGTAAAAGTCAAGTTACACTGTGTCCAATTATGACTGATCAGACCAATATGAGTTCAGGGTGCCCTACTATAAGTTGTGCACAAATACACCATGTGATCAATTGGAGTAGATTCTTCGAGTTTATATATGTTGTGTTTCTTTTGAGATATTTCAATTCTGATTTGCTAATAGAGCACAGCATCTTCTCTGATGAGACCCTAGCATGCTGGGGAGTCCTATGCCAGCATCACCCATGCCACACAATCAATTCCAAAATACTTAAGGGAGACCTTGAGAGTGTACTTGTATCATTTTTTCTGACCACCAAGTGAGTGCTTGTCCTATATGAGTTCTCCATAAAATGATCTTTTTGTAAGCATACACTTGGCATTCAAACAACATGGCCAATCCATTAGAGTTATACTCTCTAAAGTAGAGTTTGAATACTTGGCAACTGGGCAACTGGATGGCAGAGTGGGTAGAATGCCTGCCCTGAAGTCAGGAGGATCTGAGTTAAAATTTGGCCTCATATTTACTAGCTGTTTGACCTTGAGCAAGTCTCTGAACCTCACATACAGAACTATCTCCAATTGTCCTGATTCATATATGGCCATTATCTGGATCTTAGAGGGCTCTGTAAGTGAAAGTGTGGCTGGTGACTTAGCACAGCACCCCCCTCACTCAAATCCAATTCATGTGCTTGTCATGGTATCACTTCCCTGATGTCATAGTCTCCTTCAAGAATGAAGGACAAACATTATTATATGGCATTTGGACCCACCTCCCTACTCAAATCCAATTTATATACATGTCATGGTGTTACCTCCCTGATGTCATGGTTTTCTTCATGAACTAAGAACAAGCATCATCATCATCATGATCCTGCCAAGTGATCTTCAGAATCTTCCTAAGTCAATTCAAATGGAAGAAATTTAGTTTCCTTGTATGGTACTAGTATACTTTCCAAGATTCAAAGGTATACAATAATGAGGACAGCACAATGGTTCTCTACATCTTCAGTTTTCTATTAAGTCTAATCCTTCTTTTCTCCTACACTTCCCCTCAGAGTTTCCCAAACACTGATCTAGCTCTGTCAATGTGCACATCAACCTATGAACATCTCTGAAAAGTATACTGCCGAGTTAAGTGATTAATAATAATAATAATAATAATAATAATAATAATAATAATAATGTTTGGCCTTTATTTTCAAAGAAGACCATGATGTCAGGAAATTGATGCCATGACAAGCACATGAATTGTATTTGAGTGAGGAGGTGCTGTGCTAAGTCACCAGCCTCATTTTCTCCTCCTTAGTTATCTGGATCCAGTTACCAGATATAAATCAGGACTAATGGAGATGCCCTGGAGGAGAGGGAATCAGGGTGAATTGACTTGCCAAGATCACACAACTAGTTAGTGTCAGTTGTCTGAGACTGGATTCGAATTTCTGTCCTCCTGATTCCAAGGTCAGTGATCGATCCACTATACTGACTGTCCTAAGTGATTGTGCACTCAATGCAGCCTCTAAAGCTGAGATGCAACAAAATCTGAATTGGTCTGTTGCTAATTTTGGCCTTACAATTAATACCAAGAAAACACAGGTGCTCCATCAGCCAGCATCATGCCAGCAATATGTCAAACCACTGGTTACAGTAAATAGAGAAGTTTTCAACATTTTTATAAGAATCACACTACCTTGGAAATACTGAAAGCTTATAGATCTAGAGAACCCTCTCTGAAAATAGTAGCATGAAAAAGACTAAAACACAGAATAATGCCACCCCATACCCAAATCAGCAGAGCCCAACATCAACATAAAACTAAAAGTCAAGAAATAGGCTTGAAAAATGAACAAAAAACAAACAAAAGACCATGATCATGATAAATTTCTGTGGTGACAGGGAAGATCAAAGCACAAAATTAGAAGATAATAATGTGCAAAGAGTTACAGGAAAAGTCTCAAAAGGAAAATTGCAAATTAAATACAAGCCCAAAAAATAATTTAATAGGGCTAAAGGGAGTTTTAAATAATGGAGGAATATTAGTAAAAAATGAAAAGAATACAAAAAAGAATAAAGAATAATAGTATGGTAAAAGAGACACAAAAAGAAATATAAAAATATGCTAAAAGAAAATAATACTTTCAAAACCAGAACTGCCCAAATGGTAACATTCACCAAAAGAATTCCTTAAAAAGCAAAAATTGGTCAAAAAGTCTAAAATCTCACTGAAGAAAATCATTCCTTAAAAATTTACAATAGAATAGTGAAATCTAATAACTCTGAAACATTAAGAAACTATATGACAAAGTAATAGAATGGAAAAAAAAATAAAAATATCTACTCAGAAAGAGCAGTTGACCAGAAAATAGATTTAGGATGATTAAAAAAAGAGCTTGGATATCATATTTTAAGAAATTATAAGGGAAAATTGACAATATCTTTAACTCACAGGATAAAAGAGAAATTGAAAGAATCTACTAATCTTGCCTAGAAAGAGATAACAAAAAAAAAATAGCAAAATTTTGGACTCCTGGGTCTTACTGAAAGCTTCAAGAAAAAACCTACTTAAATATTGTGGAGCCACAGTCTCCCAAAAGATTTAACAGCTTCCACTTTAAAGGAGCAGAGAGTCTGGAAATGATATTCCAAAAGGCAAAACACTACAACCAAGGGGCAGCTAGGTGGCATAGTGGATAAATCACCGGCCCTGGAGTCAGGAGTATCTGGGTTCAAATCCGGTCTCAGACACTTAATAATTACCTAGTTGTGTGGCCTTGGGCAAGCCACTTAACCCGGTTTGCCATGCAAAAAAAAAAAAGAAACTAAAAAAACCCACTACAACGAAGAATAAACTACTCATGGAAACTAATTATAATCTTTCAGTAAAAAAAAAATTATATTTACTGAAATGAAAGACTTCAAACATACTTGATTTTTAAAAACTGGAATGAATTTAAAAAAAATATGGAACAGAACATGGAATGAATTTTTTAAAAAAAAGCATGGAATAGAACATCTATTATTCAAAGTGAGAATCAAAAGAAGTATAGAAAGGTTAAAAATGGAAGAAAAATCATAAGACATTCAATAAGATTAAATGTTTTTGTCTTTCTATGTGGGAATATGATGCATATATATCCTTATCTTTACCAGGGCAGTTAGAAGGATGCAGCATAGAAAGAGGGTGCAGGAATAAGCTAATTATGTAGGCTTGATCTCTCTCTCTCTCTCTCTCTCTCTCTCTCTCTCTCTCTCGGTTTTTGCAAGGCAATGGGTTAAATGACTTGCCCAACATCACATTGCTGGATAATTATCAAGTGTCTGAGGTTGGATTTGAACTCAGGTCCTCCTGACTCCAGGACCAGTACTCTATCCACTGCACCACCTAGCTGCCCCATAGGTTTGATCTCAAAAAAAAAAAGATTGAGAAAAAGAGATACACTTGGAGAAGAAGGAAGAGAGAGGAAGATTGGGAATAATTATCTCACACAAAAGTGACATGCAGCAAAAAGTATTTAAAGTGTAGGGGGAAAGGGAAGAGAGTGGCAAACAGCACTTGAACTTTATTCTCATTACAACTGGTTCTAAGAAGAGAGAATATCCACTTTCATGCTCAGATGGGTGCAGAAATCTATTAATCCATAGAGATATAAGAAAGGGGAAAAGAGGAAATGATGAAGGTAGGATAAATTAGAAGGTGCAATAAGGGAGGCAGTAGGCAGAAGCAAAACAGATCTTTGAGGAGAGATAGTGTAAAAAGTTAGAAAGAAGGATAAACAGAAGAAAATGATAAAGGAAAATACATATAACTAAAAATGTGAATGGAATAAACTCACTCATAAAATTTGAGTGGATAGTAGAACAAATTAGAAATTAGAATCCAATAAAAAAAATTGTTTACAAGAGACACACTTAAAAAGAAAAACACCCCACCGGGTCTAAAAGGGAGGGAGTAGTTAATGCAGAATCTATTATACTTCAGTTCAAATTTTAAAAAGGTAGAGATAGCAATTGTAATCTCAGACAAAGCAAAGGTTAAATCAAATTAAAAAAGAACATCAGGGAAACTACATTTTCTACCATGGATACTGAAGTAATATCAAACTTTATTAAAGCAAGTATCTCTGATAAAAGTCTCATTAATTAAATTATATAGAAAACTAAGTCAAATTTATATTAAAAAGAGCTATTCCCTAATTGATAAATGGTCAAAGAATTCAAACAAGTAGCTTTCAGAAGAAGAAATCAAAGCTATCTATAATCATATAAAATGCTCCAAATTAATATTAATTAGAGAAACACAATTTAAAACAACTCTGAGGTGGCATGTCCACCCATCAGAATAGTTAACATTACAGAAAAAATTAATGACAAAGGGAGGAGGGGATGTGGAAAAATAGGGATACTAATGCACTGTTAGTGAAATTATGAACTAGTCTAATCATTCTGGAGCTCAGTGTGGAAATGTCCCCCAAAAAGATACAAAATTGGCATACCCTTTGACCTAGCAGGTCTACTACTACTAGTCTACAACTACTACCACTACTAGGTCTGTATCCAAAGAGGAGTAGGAAAAGGATTTATATGCATAAAACATATTTATAGAATCTCTTTATGATGGCAAAGCATTAAAAATTGAAGGGTATGTCCTTCAATTATAGAATGATTTAATAAGTAGTAATGTATGATAATAGGCTATTGCTTTGCTTCAAGAAATGATAAGAAAGATAACAGAAAAACCTGGGAAGACCTATGTGAATTGATGCAAAGTGAAGTGGAGAAGGACCAGGAACTAATTGAATACATTAATAGCAATATTTTGATGATGATATATATGCAAGCCTTAATTACTCTGATCAACACAATAATCCTAGACAATTCTGAAAAACTCATGATGAAAAATTCTGTCCACCTTCATAAAGAGAACTAATGTATTTTGAGTGCAAAATGAAGTATTTTTAAACTTTTTATTTCTCTTCCTTTTTTGCAACATAACTAACATGAAAATATGCTTTGCATGATTTCACATGTATAACTGATAAATTATGTGAGTTCTTAATATATGGGGAGAGACTAGATCAAGGGAGAGAATTTGGAACTCAAATTTTTAAAATGTTAAAAATAAATTAATAATAATAAATTTAAAGTGGTTGTGGGAAAACAAATGCACTAATATATTGTTTGTGAAACTGTGACTTGATTTTTAAAAAATCTTGAAATCAATTGAAATTATGCAAAGTGGCTAAAATGTCCATACACTATGGACCAAAGATTTCTCTGAAAGCATGTACCACAAATATATTCTTGACATAAAAGAAAGGCTCTTTGTAATCCAAAGCATTGACAATAACCCTTTCTTTCAAGGAAAAGAACTAGAAACAAAGTAGATACCCTTCAATTTAAGAATAGCTAAACTAATTACTGTATAGGAAAGCAGTGCAATATTACTGTCCTGTAAGTAAAAAAAAACATGATGCGTAAAGAAAAGTATGAAGGGACTTATATAAACTGATGCAAAGTGAAATAAGCAAAATCTAAACAACTATGTACACAATAATTACAATAATGTTAATGGAAAGCAACCACCACAAATCTATAAAGAATGACTATTGAGAAATTAAGAAGAAAAATATTTTATTTCAAAGAAACCACATTCAGACGTGTGGGGGAGTGGGATTAGAAAGAGTCCACAGATATCAAATGTGACATAAATGTCAGGGCTTTTAAAATATATACTCATCAGTTTCATTGATTTTTTTTCCACTTCTTTTTCTTAAAAAATGCTTTGTTAATACTACATGATTCTGTGCTCGCTTCAGCAGCACATGTACTAAAATTGGAACAATAATACATGATTCTCTGGAATGAGAGCTAAGCAGCAATTCAAGAGGAAAACTAGTAAATATAAAAACAAAAGATATCAATGACAATCCATTTTTAAAATTACATTTTAGGGGCGGCTAGGTGGCATAGTGGATAAAATACCAGCCCTGGAGTGAGGAGTACCTGGGTTCAAATCCAGTCTCAGACATTTAATAATTACCTAGCTGTGTGGCCTTGGGCAAGCCACTTAACCCGATTTGCCTTGTAAAAACCTAAAAAAAAAAATTACATTTGGTAAATTATAATTATTTTACACACACACACACACACACACACACACACACACACACACACACACACACAAGCTATCTCCTAGAAACAAAGGTGCATAATTTTAGCATTTCTATTTTAATTTTTTGCAAGGATGTCACACGACTAAGAGGTACAGAACACTAGAATCACAAAATAGGGGCAGCTAGGTGGCGCAGTGGATAAAGCACCGGCCCTGGAGCCAGAAGTACCTGGGTTCAAATCCGGTCTCAAACACTTAATAATTACCTAGCTGCGTGGACTTGGGCAAGCCACTTAACCCCATTTGCCTTGCAAAAAACCTAAAAAAAAAAAGAATCACAAAATAATAGAAGTACTAACAGTGAAAAACAGTTTAATGGAAACAATTAAACCATACATATGGATCTCTTCAAGTCACAGATTGACTTAGAAAATGACAAATTAACATTATTTATGTTTCACTGTATTCTAATTTGTTAAAAAAAATTTCCCAATTTCATCTTAATCTAGTGGAATGTACTCGAGGAGTATTGTGACATTTGGAATATTTGGCACCTGTAAAAGATATCAAGGATAAAGGGCTGATAACAAAGGAAGAGTTAGCTAGCATTTATATTGTACTTCGAGTCTGTAAAAAAATTTACATATATTATCTCAGTTTATTCTTACCACAACCCAGAAAGGTAGTTGTTATTATTAATCATGTTTTATTCATACTGATGTAGAAGTTAAGTGACTTGCCCAGGGGTTACACAACTAGTAAATGTCTGAGGTCAGATTTGAGTTCAGGTCTTCTAAGATTTCAAGTCCAGTTCTCTAAGTCCTGTTACACCTAGCTTCCCTTAGATGACTGCTATATTTGTGAGCAAGAATCCTTTGGTCTGTGAGATAATTAGGGCTGTTTTCTAAAATTAATGTCCTCATTCTTAAATCAGGTGACCCCTTGTACAGATCAAAATGTTATGGAATTGATAGAAGTTAATACAGCAGATGAAACTGCAGAATAAGCAGAGTATTACTGTATTTCATGCTCTCGCCTTACACACCTTGGTAACAATGGTACTCAGAAGATCCTCTTCTAAATTTCCTCTCCATTTCTGATCTCAAATGATTTCTCTTTTTCTTACAGGAACACAGCTACCTGCCTTTACTGACATACACCTCAAGCTCAGGTTGGAGAAGGTAGGGTAACAGAATATTTGTTTGTCACCATTTAGGAAAGAGCATCTTCTTTCATATTTCAAATGCTAGACCTGGAGTTAGAAAGGCCTGAGTTCAAATCCAGGCCCAGATATTAACCACTGTAATCCTGAGAAAATCACTTAACCTCCATCTGTCTCAGTATTATTAATGATAAGATGGGAATAATAATAGTACCTATCTCACAAGATAGCTGTGAGGATCAAATGAGATTTTCAGAGGTCTTTATACAGAAGATTTAAACCATATCACCACTCCTTCCTTGGTGGACTACAGACTAATTTGTATAGTTTTCAGTATTTGGGAGAAGGGATGGACCCTTGGGACAAATTGGTCTGGGTATTTTCACAAGGGTCCCTCTTTTTTGTAAATATTTTTTAAAAGATAGCAGAAGATAATATAATTCCGGCTAAATATTCCAAGTAAGCTAACTTATTGTCAGTGAGTGATATTCTAGAGCCCTGAGGACTTGGCCCCATTTGACCAAAAGGCTAAGTCTTGAGTACCTAGCATTCATTCCAAGCTTAGTTCTTTTTCTATTGGCATTCCTTCTATTCTAGTTCTATTTTTGCCAAGCCAGACAACTACTGTCCCATACCAGATGCCAAACTACAATGAGTAGTCCACCCAATAAAAGCTACATGAAAGTTGGGCCTTCTTCCATGTGAGCCTTTGGGGCAATGGCCTACTACCTCCTTTCAGAGAGCTTTTAAAAAATATAATTTAATCATTACATGCCCTTCCATGAACAATTATGAATCTTGATTACTTTTGCTTAGAATTGTCTAGCCACCCAACCCTTACTTCGTTCTTACGAGTTTTGGCTTTTATTTGGCTAGAATGCTTATAAATTTTATTTAATATACTAAACATAAGCATGAAGCTTTAGCAGAGGTATTCCTTCAATCTTCCATTCAACCTAGATCACCCAGTTCTAGTGGTGCTGATCAGACATGGTTCCAGGTAGCAGCTGAAGGCAAAGTGAATAGAATACATGTTGGTAAAGGGACAGGGAGCAAAAGCATTTTCAGAACAGTATCAGAGAAGAGTACCTGAGGTTGGGTACAGAATTCAGAAAATTCAGTAAAGAACCTAAGACTTGGAGCAACATTATCCACAATTTGGGATTAAAATCAGATTACAATAAACTGATAAAAATAAAATAAAAACTGAATAAGAAAAAAGCACCCAACCATGGCTGGGTTACTATATGGTATAAAAGAAGACCTGCAGCATATTAAAAGAAAATGAATAAAGTTAAAAAAGCCACACCTACTCCAAAAGTAATATCAAATAGTCACAAATACAAAAAAAAGAATTCTTGGAATTACTTACAAAGGACTTCATAAATCAAATAAAGGGGATAAAGGAAAAATTAGGGAAAAAATTTTAAATAAAAAAATTATAAAAATGAAGATAACCAATTGAAAAAAGACATCTAAAATCTTATAAAAGAAAATGGTTTCTTGAAAACTAGAATTGGAAAAGGAGAATCAAATGATGTTCTAAGATATCAAGAAATAATAAAACTAGAAAAAAATAGAAGAGATCTGAAGTATCTGATTAGAACAAACAACTGATCTGGAAAAAAGATCAAGGAGAAACAATGTTAAATTACATAAAAGTTATGATCAAAGAAGAATTTTAACAATATTACAAGAAACTATTAAGAAAATTATTAAGAAAAATACCCTAAACTTCTAAAACAAGAGGATAAAGTAGAAATAGAAAAAATTTTCTCTCACCAACTAAAAGAGATCCCAGGAGGAAAACTTAAAATTAATATCATTGCCAAATTTCATAACTCCCAGGTTAAGGATTAAATACCGAAAGCAATAAGAAGAAACAATTTAAATACTGCAGAGATACAATCACAATTTCACAAGACAGAATAGTTTCTACATTAAATACTATAGGTCTTGGGATATAATATTTTAAAGAGCACAAGAGCTGGGGTTGTGACAAACAATAATTTATAATCCTGAATTTAAAAAAAAAATCAGCTGATGCAAAAAAAAGCTTTTGGGTATTTTTGACAAAAGCATTAGAACTCAAAGGAAAATTTGATATAAAAGATTCAGAAGAAATATAAGGAAAACATTAATGATTAATTATGAGGTATTTATAAATGCCAAACTGTGTACTTCATATATAAAAAAATGTTGTCAGCATTTTTAAAACTACTATTACTAGGGCACTTTGAAAGAAAGGGTGGGGCTGAGTTGTGTGATGAATGATTCTAAAAAGCACAATTAGGTAGGAAAAGGGAAAAAATTACCAGCAATAACAGGGTATGAAAAGAAGAACTGATACAGAAGAAGCAGGTAGAGAAGGAAAGCTGATAGTTGTGAAACTTTGCTCCCATCAATTCTGGATTAAATAAAGAACAGCATATATGTATGTGTATATATATATATATATATATATATATATATATATATATATATATATATATATAATATATATTATATATATATAAACATATATATACATTATATATGTATATGTATATATATTTAAAAGGGTATAAAAGTATTCTTATAAAGAAATGAGAAATGAGGCCTAGGGAACGATTTAATGCAGGGACTTTTAAAAAGGTGTGTAAATTAAGATTAAATTTAATGTAATGAGGGAGAGGATAAAAAGGGAAATAATGACTATAAATAAAATTCACAACTGGTCATTATAACTTTGAATTTGAATAGAATGTCCTTTCCCACACTATTGGAACCAATCACAGAAAGAATGAAAAATCAGAATCCAATAATTATTGTTTACAAGAAACACATTTAAGAATAAATAATACACATAAGTAGAATTTGTTATGCTTCAGCTAGTGCAAAAAAACAGAGGAAGCACTCATGATCTCAGTAAAGTTAAGCTACAGTATGTTAAATTAAAGATAAAAACAAGGTAACTACATTTTGATAAAAGATATCATAGATAATGAAGCAATATCAATGCTGAACTAATATGCACCTAATACCAGCATCTAAATATTTTTTAAAAGCTAATGAAGATGGAGATGGATTACAGAACTATATCATGGGTGGGGGGACTTTAATCTTCCCCTTTTAGGATTAGATAAATCTAACCAAAAAATAAATAAGAAAGAAGTCAAGGAAATGAATAGAATTTCATATAAACTAGATATGATTTATATCTGAAAAGAACTGAATAAGAATAAAATGGAATACATACACCTTTTTCTCAACAGTTTATTGTACCTTTACAAAGACTAATCATAAAATTAGAACATAAAAATGTTATAACTAAAGGCAGAAAAGCAGAAATATTAAGTGTATTTTATAGATCATAATTCAATGAAAATATATTTTATATGGAAGCATGGAAACATAGTTTAAAAGATGGAAGAAGAGTAGTTAAAGAACAAATTATCAAAATAATTTAATTTAATTAAAAATAATAGCAATAATGAGATAATATATAAATACCTATGGGATACAGCAAAAGCAGTAATCAGAGGAAAATTTATATCATTAAATACATGTATTAATAAAATAAAGAATTGACCAAAGAATTGGATTTGCAATTGTTGAACAAACTTAAAAATCCTAAACACTAAATTGGAAGTCCTAAAAAATAAAAGAAAGATTAATTTTAAAAGTACAAAAGAACATTGAATTAATAAAGAAAACTAGAAGTTGGCTTTATTAAGTAAAAATAGATGTATTGTCATTTGATTTGTAGTTTTTAAAAAAGAAAATCACCAGTATTAAAAAGAAAAGGGGAGAATATACTAGGTGAAATTAATGCAATTATAAGGAATTATTTTTGCCCAATTATATGCAATTTAAATGAAATGTAAGAATATGTACAAAAATGAGTTATTTATATTAGCAGAAGAGGAAATAGAATATGATAAATAAACCTATTTGAGAAAAAGAAATTAAACAGGCTAAAAGTTAACTTTCTAAGAATAAAGCACCAGGACCAGAGGGCTTTATAAGTGAATTTTATCATACATATAAATATCAACTAATTTCAATATTAAATAAATTATTTGGAATAATAGAAAAAGCATTGATTCTACCAAACTCCTTTTATGAAACAAATTCAATACTAATACCTAAACCAGGAAGAGTAAAACAGAGAGAAAATCATATACAAATTTTATTAATGTCCACAGATGCAAAAATCCTAAATAAAATACTAGCCAAAAATTGCAACAATATATTATAAAGATTATACATTTTTGCCAAACAGAATTTATAAGAAGTATACAGGAATGGCTTAAGATAGGAAAAAAAATTAATATAATTCAGTCTATTGATAATAAAAGTTTTTTATAAACATGATTATATCAATAGGTGTAGAAAAATATTTTTGGTTTTTTGGTTTTTGCAAGGCAATGGGGTTAAATGACTTGCCCAGGTTCACCCAGCTAGGTAATTATCAAGTGTCTGTGGCCAGAATTGAACTCAGTTCCTCTTGACTCCAGGATCAGTGCTACATCTGCTGTGCCACCTAATTGTCCCTAGAAAAAGTTTTTGATAAAATATAATACTTTCTATTAAAAAAAATTGAAAATCTAAGTATAAATGAATCCTTCTGATAAAAAGCATTTACCTAAAGCCATCAGTAAGCATTATTTGCAATGGGGATAAGCTAGAAGCCTTCCCAGCAAGATCAGATGTCAAACAAGGATGCCCATTGTCAATAATATTATTCAATATTGTATTGGAAATAGCATTAAAAGGAGAAAAAATAGAAGGAATCAGAATAGGGAATGAGGTAATAAAACAATCTGTTTTTTCAGATGATACAGTGATACACTTGGAAAATTCCAAATATTCAATTAAAAAGTTAATTGAAACAAGAATTTTAGCAAAATAGTAGGACATAAAGTAAATCTACATAAATCATCAACATTCCTATAAACAAAATCCTGCAAGAGATAGTAAGTGATACCCTATTTAAAATAACTCTAGACATATAGTATAACATAGTATAACATATCTGGAAGTATACCTGTAAAAACAAAAACAAAAAAAAACCTAGGAACTTTGTAAACAAAATTATATTTAAAAACCTTTTTTGGACAAATAAAATCAGGTTTAAATCATTTTAAAAAAATATTCATCGTTCATAGACAAAGCCCATTTTGGTAAAAATGAAAATTTTGCCTAAACCAATTTATATATTCAACAACCATTCCAATCAAATGATCAAAAAAGAAATATTTTACTGGATTAGGAAAAACACTAACAAAACTCATTTAGAAGAACAAAAAAGATTTAATAGAGGAAAAAGGTAAAAGAAGGAAGTTTAGTAGTACCCAATCTAAAATTGTATTATAAGGCAATAATTATCAAAACTATTTGGTACTGGCTAAGCAATAGAATGGTAGATCAGTGGAATAGAGGAGACATATAATTTATAGCATCAAATAAATATAGTAACCATGTATTTTACAAGCATAAAGGCTTAATTTTGGAGGCATAAAAATTCATTATTTGGTAAAAATTACTGGGAAATTGGAAAGTAATTTGGCAGAAGGGAATAATGCAATATCTATATTTATTTTATTTATTATTAAATAAATATTTTATTTATTGTTAAATCAAAAATAATTCATTTATTTTAATATTTTGGTATTTAACTTTCAATATTTATTAATATTCTTATAATAATCATATAAATAGTATTTATTATCATAAGTCAAATTAAATAAATGATTTTTAATAAAAAGGCTTTTAAACAAGCATTATCCCAAAATAATAAAATTTAAAAAGATTATTACACATGAAAATGCAACTCTACTATACACAATTTGCTATTCCTTTCAAATCTGCAAGGAAATTATCATGTAAATTTCTTTTTTTTTCCTTCTCTCTCCTTGCCTACCCCACTCTTGCTCTAGAGAGGTATACTGTTTCACACAATTATGTCTATACTTGCAAAACCATTATGTTGTACCTCTAGTAATCAGTTCTTTCTCTGATACAGATATAGTCTCTCTTCATATTTCCTTTATAATTAATTTAGGTATTTGTAATAGTCAAAATAACTCTTTCAATCATAGTTGTTCCTAAACCAATGTTACTCTTAAATGTATACAATGTTCTCTTGGTTCTACTCAATTTGCTCTTCTTCTTTCCTTGTTTTTTTTTTTAAATCATTGAGCTCATCATTTCTTTCTTTTTTTTTAGGTTTTTTTTTTTTTACAAGGCAATGGGGTTAAGTGGCTTGCCCAAGGCCACACAGCTAGGTAATTATTAAGTGTCTAAGACCAGATTTAAACCCAGGTACTCCTGACTTCAAGGCTGGTGCTTTATCCACTACGCCAACTAGCCGCCCCAAGCTTATCATTTCTTATAGCTCAGTACTATTCTATCATCTTCATCCTAATGAATTTATGAATTAACAAGAGACAGAGAACAAAGTTAGATGCAAAATGGATAATTTTGAGTACAATAGGTTTTATATACAACTAAAACAAATGTTACCAAGAGTAAAAAAAAGTAGAAAATTGATGGGTGAGGGAATTTTTTTTTAGGTTTTTCGAAAGGCAAATGGGCTTAAGTGGCTTGCCCAAGGCCACACAGTTAGGTAATTATTAAGTGTCTGAGGCTGGACTTGAACTCAGGTACTCCTGACTCCAGGGCCAGAGTTCGATCCACTACGCCACCAAGCCATTCCCGAGTGAGGGAAATTTTGTAAACAATTTATCAGATAAAGGTCTCATATATAAAATACATAAAGAATTTTGTCAAATCTTTGCACAGATAAAACCAATGTAATCAAGATCAAAAGAAATGTAGTAAATTGGGAATCTTTACAACTAATGATTCTGACAAAGGACTCATTTCTAAAATATACAGAAAACTGACTCATATTTTTAAAACAAAAAGCCATTCCCCAATTGACAAATGGTCAAAAGATATGCAAAGGAAATTTACAGATGAGGAGATCAAAGAAATCCATAGCCATATGAAAAAAATGCTCTAAATCATTAATTATTAGAGAAATACAAATTAAAGCTTCTCTGAGGTACCACCTCACACCTCTCAGATTGGCCAGTATGACCAGGAAGGATAATGATCATTGTTGGAAGGGATGTGGGAAATCTGGGACACTATTACACTGTTGGTGGAGCTGTGAACTCATCCAACCCTTCTGGAGAGCTATTTGGAACTATGCCCAAAGGGCAACAAAAATGTGCATACCCTTTGACCCAGCAATACCACTACTGGGTCTATACCCTGTAGAGATGAGGAAAAAGGGTAAAAACATTACTTGTACAAAAATATTTATAGCAGCCCTGTTTGTGGTGGCAAAGAATTGGAAATCCAGTAAATGTCCTTCAATTGGGGAATGGCTTAGCAAACTGTGGTATATGTATATCATGGAACACTATTGTTCTATTAGAAACCAGGAGGGACGGGATTTCAGGGAAACCTGGAGGGATTTGCATGAACTGATGCTGAGTGAGATGAGCAGAACCAGAAAAACACTGTACACCCTAACAGCAACATGGGAGTGATGTTCAACCTTGAAGGACTTGCTCATTCCATCAGTGCAACAACTGGGAACAATTTTGGGCTGTCTGCAAGGGAGAGTACCATCTGTATCCAGATAAGGAGCTGTGGAGTTTGAACAAAGCACAAGGACTATTCCCTTTAATTTAGGAAAAAACCAGATATCTTATTGTCTGATCTTGTTACCTCTGAGAATTCTGTTCTCTTTAAGGATATGATTTCTCTCTAATCACACCCAATTTGGATCAAGGTACAACATGGAAACAAAGTAAAGACTGACAGTGCTATCTGTGGGGTGCGGGTGGGGGGGAGGGAAGCAAGATTGGGGGAAAATTGTAAAACTCAAATAATATCTTTAATAAAAATAAATTAAAAAAAGAATTTTGTCAAATCTATAAAATATGAATTATTCCCTATTTAATAAGTGGTTGAATAGTATAAACAGGCAATTTTCCACTGAAGAAATAAAAAGTTTATAGTCACATGAAAAATTTCTCTGAATCATTGCTGATTAGAGACATGCAGATAAAAACCTTGAGACATTATTTTACACCTATCATACTGCCTAAAAATGATAGAAGGGGAAATCAACAAATATTAAAAGGGACATAAACTATCTTACACCATTTACCAAGTTAAGATCAAGACTGAGGTATAAAGAAATATATAAGAAAATTTGAAGAATATGAAATTTATTTCTTTTTAGACGTGAGTAAGCATACAATTTATGAATAAACAAGAGATAGAGAACAGTGTGAGGGATACAAAGTATAATTTTGACTACATTGAATAAATAATGTTTGGTACAAGTAAAACAAATGTAGCTAAAACCAGAAGGAAAGCAGAAAATTTGAGGGATGGGGGGGGGAGGAGAGAATTTCTAGACAATTTTCAGGTAAAGGTCTCATATCTAAAATATTTAAAGAAGTTTTCAGAAAAATAATATGACATTCCCCAGTTTATAAATCATCAAAGGATATGAACAGGAAGTTTTCCAATGAAGAAATTAAAAACAATTTATAGTCATATAAATGCTCTAAATCATTATTAATAAGAGAAATGCAAATTAGAACAACCTTTAGATATATTTTATACCTATCAGATTGACTAAAATGATTAAAATCAAATCTTGGAGGGCATATGGAAAGATTGGGATACTAATTAATTATTGGTGGAATTGTGAATTGATACAATCATTTCTTTGATCCTTTGACCTAGCAATATCACTACTAGATCTGTTTCCCAAAAGGATTAGGAAAAAAAGGGTGGGGGGAATCCATATGTTCTCAAATATTTTACAGCAGTTTTCTTTGTGGTGGCAAAGAATTAGAAATTACAGAGATAACCATCAAATAGAGAATGGTTCAATACTTTATGGTAGAGATGAAATATTATTGTGCTATGAGAAATGAGGAACTTGATGGTCATTGAAAACTATGAATAGATTTGCATGAAATAGCAAAGAAACAGAACAAGCATGCTGTATACAACAGTAATTTTTTTTTAAGAACAACTTGGAATGACAAAGACATTTTGACTATTATAAATACCAAAATTAACTTTAATGAAATTATTATGATTATGATTGATACTACCTAATAAAAAGAAGTCTATATAGAACAATTTTACATATAGACACATATTTGTGTCTAAGAGTTATCTCTAGGACAGGGTTAATGGAGAGGAGAGAAAAGGAAGTTAAATGATAGCAATATTATTTATTTGAAAGGAATACCAAAAGGGATGGAGCCAAGATGATAAAGTGGAGGCAGGAATTCCTACAAGATCTCCTTCAGACCACTCCAAATACCTTTAAATAATGATTGTAACCAAATTCTAGCATGGGGGAACCCACAGAAAGAATGAGTGAAATAATTTTCCAGCCCAAGACAACTTAGAAGATCTGTGGGAAAGGATTGTTATAGCAAGGTTAGAAAGGGTCATATGGGGAGGCTAGGTGGTGCAGTGGATAGAGCACCAGCTTTGGAGTCAGGAGTACCTGGGTTCAAATCTGACCTCCGACACTTAATAATAATTACCTAGCTGTGTGGCCTTGGGCGAGCCACTTAACCCCATTTGCCTTGCAAAAAAAGAAAAGAAAAGAAAAGAAAAGAAAAGAAAAGAAAAGAAAAGAAAAGAAAAGAAAAGAAAAGAAAAGAAAAGGCCACAGCACAGCCTGGGTCTCACAAGAACAAACTGGCTCCAGTCATCCAGGAGCAATCTGTGGGGCACCTGGATCCCTAGGGGTACCTGGGTCCATGGAAGGTAGTTATTTCCAGACCTCTCAGTCCAGAGATTGCCAAGGAGTACCCAGAAGTACCAGAATGAGAGGGGAGCCCAGTCCAGCACAGGCCTCAGCAGAGACTCAGCCCCTGGGGACCAGGAATAGCTGCTTCCAGAGATTTCAACCCACAGAAGGCAGGGGAATCAGGGGAAATTTCAGAGGTCTCTATGCTCTCCATTCCTAGGGAGGATTCTATGTTTTTTCCCATGCTAAGAGTCATGCTAAAGTGTGGGTCTCAGGAAAAGGAGATTTACTGTCATGGTGGAGCAGGGAACCTACTCACAGCTCCAGGCCAGAAGGGAGTGCTTTTGGTCATCTATAAATCAGAGCCTCTCAGAAGACCTTGAAGGGATTGAGGTCCCTGGGAGGGTGTCCCTAAAGACAGCTGCAAAAACCCTCAAAAGCTTGGGACAGTGCACCCTCTACCCTGGAAGTAAAGCCCCACCTTAACAAAGACTTAAATTCAAGTCATAGACTGGGGAAATGAGCAATCAACAGAAGAAAAAAAAAATCAGAAACAATTATTTTGACCCTAAGGAAGATTAAAATACACACTCAGTAGCAAACAAAGAGAAAGCTTCTATAACCAAAGCCTGCAAGAAAAATATGAATTGGTCACAGACTATGGAAGAGCTCAAAAAAAAAGTTTTGAAAATCAAGAAAAACAGGAAGAGGAAAAATTGAACAGAAAATTGAGCACAATGCAGTAAAATCATGAAAACCAAGTCAGCAACTTGGTCCAGAAAATTCAAAACAAAAAATATTGAAGAAAATAACATCCTAATGTTATGGAAACAAATGGAAAAAAGCAATCCAAAAGGTCAAGGAGAAAAAGAATGTTTTAAAAAGTCAGATGGAAAAGGAGATACCAAAAAAATGAAATAATTGCCCTGATACCCTAGAAACAGAGGATAAAATAGAAATTGAAGTAATCCATTGATCACCTCCTGAAAGAGATCCTAAGATAAAAATTCCCAGGGATATTATAGTCAAATTTCAGAGTTCCCAAATCAAGGAGAAAATATTACAAACAACCAGAAAGAAACAATTCAAATATCACACAGTTACAGTCAGACTAATACAAGATTTAGTATCTTCTACATTAAGGGCTTGTAGAGATTGGAATATGATTTTATGGAAGGCAAAAGAGCTTAGATTACAACCAAGAATCAACTACCCAACAAAATTAAACATCCTCAACCAAGAGAAAAGATGGATATTTGGTGAAATAGGGGACTTTCAAATTTTCCTGTTGAATCAATCAGAGCAGAACAGAAAGTTTGACCTTCAAGAACAAGACTCAGATGAAGCATAAAGATGGTGGACAGGAAGGGCAAATCATGAGGGATTTAATGATGTCGAACTGCTTGTATTTCTGCATGGGAAGATGATAGATACTATTAATTCATAAAAATCTCATTTATTAGGGAAGTTAGAATGAAGATAGATAGATAGATAGATAGACAGACAGACAGACAGACAGACAGATAGATAGATAGATAAGCCACAGGAGGGAGTTGACTATGAAGGTATAATATGTTATAAAGGAGGAGTTATTGGGCAAGAAAGGAATGTACTGGGAGAAAGGGAAAGGAGAGGTAGAATGGGCTGTTGTTCACACATAAAAAGAGTCAAGGAAAAATTTTTGCAATAGAGTGAAGGGGGAGAAGGTGAAGGGGAATGAGTGAACCTTCACTTTCATCAGTAGTGACTCAGAGAGGAAATCAATTGGCATAGAAATCTATCTTACTCTAAAGAAAAATAGGAGAGGAAAGGGATGGGAAAAGGGGACAGTGGGAGGGGGAGGGTGAGTGTAGGGGATAGAAGAAAGGGAAGATTGTGGGTGAGGGTACTCAGATACAACACACTTTTGAGAAGGGACTGAGTGAAAGGAGAGAGAGAATAAAATAAATGAAAGTGGGGAGGAATAGGATGGAGGAGACTATAAATACCAATAGTAGCTGTGGGAAAAATTATTGAAGTAATTTCTCTGATGGACTTAGGATAAAGAATTCTATCCATCTCAAAGACAGAGCTGATGGTATCTGAATACAGACTGAAGTAGTTTTTTTTCTCATTTTATTTTTTCTTAAGGTTTCTCTTTTGTTGTGAGGGGATGCTTACTTTTATAATACAACTATTGTAGTAATGTGAAATAAATTTTTTAAATAATTAAAAAATATTTTTTAAAAATTAACAATAAAAGTATTAGCAAACTGTACATAATAGATTTGTGGTTTCATACTTAATCATATTTTTTCTATTCTACTATATTATGGAAATATTTGTTTTATTTCTCTAATTCAGAATAAAATACAATTTTACAAATTAAAGACTGGAAATCCTGTATTATTGTAACATTTTAATGCAGAGTCTAGATGAACATTTTTATTTGATACTGAGGAGATGATTCATTTTATGGTATGATTTGGTTTCTTTCCATATGTGAAATTCTGTGGTTCTATGACATAACCTTTATCTCAGGTTTATTAAGTAACTCATGCACAACATAAATGTTAAAATTCTTCAAATCCCATTAGTGATGGCAAATTGATTCCCCAGAGTTTGTGTAATTGATTATGTCTCCCCTTTAAGGTCTTGGGGTAACTCAGAATGAGGGGATTGATATTTCTTAAACTATACTTATACAAAACCCTTATACTTAAGGGTCTTTGAGATCCTTTCCAATGTTTATTGGAAATTAATCATTTAATTGACTTAAATTAGATTTTACCAAAATAATATTTATCGAGATGGTATCACCAGAATGGAAGTTACAAAAACATCCACAATCCAGAGTGAAACTCTTCCCTTACAAATATAGGAACCCTGGAGAAATTGGGTTCATATTTAAAGAACAACATTATTGAGGTAATGAACACATGGAGATAGGGGAGTCATTGTGATCCCTGGTTCTGAGATTTTTTTTCCCCCATTTGTGGTATCTGCATAAAATGTGCTTCTGGACATAGTTTTATCATGGATAAATTGAATCATTGATGAGCTAAACTGACTCCTCTTTCGAAGTGGTCTCTCCATTGTTTGTATATTCTTTAATGGCTATCATTCCTTGTCTATTCATATTCCCATTATACATACTATAAATTCCTCAAATGCCATTCAGCTTTAAATAGCTGTGACCTCTACTAGGACTTGGGACTCTTCAAATTAATATGATTGTCCACTCCCTTTTCAGGATACTCATTCATCTAAGATCAGGGGTTTAAAAGAGACCAAGATACCCTGAGTTCATAGAAATGTGGCAGAGTAAAGGGGAAAATAGGCAAATGATGCAGTATAGCATTAGAAACAAAGTCAGAAAGACCTGAGTTCAAATTCAGCCTGAGACACTTACTAGCTGTGTTACCCTGAACAAGTTGTGTACTTGCTTGCCTCAGATTCCTTGTCTACAAAATGCATACAATAATAACACCCACTTTTCATGGTTGTTGTGAGGATCAGATAAGAGAATATTTGTGAAGCACTTTACAAACCTTAAAAGACTATATAAATTTCAACTATTATCTTCAGTTCCCAACAGGATGGCTAACCAAACTTCCTCTGACTTGAAAACTGTCAATAAAAATAATCTATTCAAATCTTTTGTATGGATAATCAATTTTAGATCAGCTCCTCCTGAATCAGTAGTCTTTCTAGCTCTGAAGCCAATTGAAGAGCTTTTTCACCATTACAAAGTAGTAACCAAGATAAATTTCCAAAATTCCATATGTGAGATTACAGCAGGCAGAAAATATTTCCACAGGCATTAAGATGTGGACTTTAATTAGCCAATCTCTCCATTATGTGTGTATGTGTGTGTGTGCATGCACACATGTGTGCATGTGCCCACATATGCATATGTATCAAGAGAAGGAAAATGAATGAAAATCAGAGAATTTGGACAAGAAATTAAAGGACAAAAAAGAAATAGCAATGAAAGCCAATAAAAGTTACCATTAACATAATTTTCCTAACATATGATGAGATCCATATTATTTTTACCATATAATCAGATAATATAATACTTATCTTTTGGGGGTTTTTTTGTTTTTTCAAGGCAGTAAGGTTAAGTGATTTGCCCAAGGTCACATAGCTAGGTAATTAGCAAATGTCTGATGTTGGATTTGAACTATGCCACCTAGCTGTCTAACACTTATCTTTTTTAAGAGCAATATTGACTTTTATATGGATAGAAGTATCTGATACCAGTACTCAAAGAGAAGACTTGAGTGATAAAACTTCCTTGTTAAAAGATTGAGATCTTGGCTGATATGAAGGACATCCTGAAAAAATTGCTCTAAAAAATCCAGAATCTCAGAGCTTCAAAGAAACTCAGAGGGTTGTCTAATCCAACCCAACCCTGAAAAATGATCCCTTCTTTAGTATCCTCAACTATTGGTGATCTAATAACATTTAGAAGATCTCTGGTGAGGGATAACCCACTCTCACCCAAGAAAATCCATTAGAAAATGATTATGAGGGGGCAGCTAGGTGGCATAGTGGATAAAGCATCGGCCCTGGAGTCAGGAGTACCTGGGTTCAAATCCGGTCCCAGACACTTAATAATTACCTAGCTATGTGGCCTTGGGCAAGCCACTTAACCCCCGTTTGCCTTGCAAAAAAAAAATACCTAAAAAAAAAAGAAAGAAAATGATTATGAATACTTTTATGGAACTCTTGGAGGGATGGTATTATTAGAAGTAGCCACTAGCATGTATTTCATAATATTGCTCAAATATCTAGGGAAAGGGATAAGATTTTTTAAAAAATTCTACCTATCCACCTTTTTCCCCCTCTCTTACTGACAACTGAGGGAAGTGGTAAGAGAGTAATTACTGTGATTCATCCATCTTCCAGTCCTCTTGACACTTCATCATCATCACATTACAAAATATCATCTTCCACTCCCTTGATCCTTATACAGGTACTGCTGGAAAAGGAAATTAAATACACCCAACTAAGTGAGAACTTCTAGGATCCGAACAAATGTGAACATAGGAAAAGGTCATGGGTACACATTCCATCTAAGTCTAGGTATCATTTGACACTGAATGTGCATATAAAAGATCTGGCTTAAATGATGCAGCTTGCTGATGCAGATCTGTCCTGTGTTTTGTGGTGATGTAGTTAGGAACAAAGAACTGTTCAAATACCACAAATGATTTATGTATCCTTAATCATCAGCTTTCAATTCAAATGAAAACACTATTATATATACTGTGAAATGTATATATTCAATGGAGTCTTGAGTCTATGCAAAATATATATATATATATATATATACCAATGGCAATGTTTGATTTTATTTTTAAATAATATACAAAACTGTTAGGTTTATAATAGAAAAGTACAATCCTTTGTTAGATTTAATGCTTATTTTATTTTTCTATAAGGATATTTAAATATCCTATTTCCCATTCTGTTAACTTTGAACAATTTATATTTTTGTAATATTCATCCATTTTATTTATATTAATATTTTATGACTTTTAACTAGACAAAATTATTTTTAAGCAGTATTTTTTCCAATTATATGCAAAAATACTTTTCAGCATTCAGTTTTTACAAGATTTTGAGTTCCAAAGATTTCTTCCTCCATCCCTTCTCATCATCTTCTCCAAGACAACAAGCAATCTCATATAGGTTTTACATATATGGTCATATTATTAAATATAGTTCCATATAAGTCATGTGTGAAAGAAGAAACAGATCATAAAGGAAAAACAAAAATAAAAATGGGAAAATAGTATACTTCAATGGTCATGCAGTATCCATAGTTCTTTCTCAAGATGTGGATAATATTTTCCATCATGAGTCTTTTGGAATTGCCTTGTGTTACTGAGAAGTTAAATCTATTATAATTGATCATCATACAATGCTGTTACCATTTACAATATTTTCCTGTTTCTACTCACTTCATTCAGCATCAGTTCATGAAAGTCTTTCCAAGTTTCTTTGAAATTCCCTTGCTCATTATTTCTTGTAGAACAGTAGTATTCTATTACATTCATATACCACAACTTATTCAGATATTCCCCAATAATAGGCATCCCCTCCATTTCCAGGTTTTTGCCATCACAAAAAAAGAGTTTCTATGAATATTTTATACATGTGAGTTCTTTTCCCTTTTTAATGATCTCTTTAGGATACAGGCTAGTAGTGTTATTATTGCTGGATCAAACAGTATGAAGTTTTAAAGCTCTTTGAGAAAATTCCAAATTAGTTTCCAGAATGGCTGGATAAATTTATAATTTCATTAACAATGCAATAATAGTATCCAATGTTCCCACATCTCCTAAATTTATTATTTCCTTTTTCTGATTAGTCAATGAGATGGTTTTCCATCAAAAATGATATGAAACTTTTTCATGTGCCTTTAAATAGCTCTGATTTCTTCATCTGAAAATTGTTTGTTCATTTTTTTGCCAATGTCACTTGGAGGATAGTTTATATTCTCATAAATCTGGCCTACTCTATGTTATTAAGACATGAGGCCTTCATCAGAGAAACTTACTGTACAAATTGTTTCCCACTTTTTTGCTTTCCTTCTAAACTTGGTTGCATTGATTTTATTTGTGCAAAATTTTTTAATTTGATGCAATAAAAATTATCCATCTTGCATTTCATAACATTCTCTTCTTGTTTAGTCATAAATTCTTTCCTTCTCCACATATCTGACAGATAAACAATTCCTTGTTCTAATTTGTTTATAGTATTGCCTTTTATTTCTAAATCATGTACTCTTTTTAACCTTATCTTGACATAGAGTTCAATGTTGGTCAATGCCTAGTTTCTGCCATACTACTTTCCAGTTTTTCCAGAAGTTTTTGTCAAATAATGAGTTCTTGACTTAGAAGTGAGAGTCTTTTGGGTTTATCAAATACTGGAATACTACAGTCATTTAGTACTGCCTAATTATTTCACTGATACACCACTCTATTTCCTCTATGTACTGCTTTGACTGTACCCATAAAATTTCAAATATTGCTGTCATTGTTGCCATTCTCTTTAATGGAATTTTTATTATTTTTCTGATATGTTTTTGATCTAACTCATTCTTTAGAATTGAATTGTTCAGTTTCCAACTAATTTTTAATCTATGCTTCCACAGAAGTGTATTTTTATTGTATTGTAGTCTCAAAAGGATAAATTTAATATTTCTACCTTTATGCCTTAATACATGACCAATTTTGTGTTGATGCTATGCCAAAACTGAGAAAAAGGTATATTTCTACCTCCATTCAATTTTCTCCAGAGGTTTCTCCTATCTAAATATTCTAAAATTATATCCAATTCCTTAACTTTTTTCTTTCTTTAATTTGTGGTTACATTTATCTAGTTCTGAGAGTAAAAATAAGCCCCCTACTAGTATAGTTTTAGTGTCTTTTTCCTCTTATAATGTATTTATATTTTCATTTAAGAATAGGGATGTTATACTATTTGGGGTATATAAATTTAGTATGGATACTAATTCATTGTCTATACTTCATTTTAGCAAGAGGTAATTCCTCTGTTTATCCCTTTTAATTAGATCATTTGTTATTTTTCTGAGATCATGATTGCTACCCTTATCTTCTTTATTTCAGCTGAAGCACTGCTTATTTTAACTCTGTGACTATCTCTCTATTTCAAGTGTGAAGTTGCCAAATAGTTCCCCTCAGGATTTCTATTGCCTCTTGACCTCTCTGCCCTTGAATTATTTCCCAGAAGTGAATGTAAGCACTGGAACTGCCAGTAGTGTCTGGTCCTGCTTTCAGTGCTAGCACAAGGATCCCTATAATCTCTTCCACTTAACAGGTCCTTTAACCATATCTGGCTTGAGAGCTTCTAAAGTTGCTACTTCCTGTGTTTCCATCAACTAATTCTATCATTTGTGCTTCACCACAAAGGCTATGGGTCAGCCTCCACTCCCATTTCACAGACCTCTTTCTGACATCCTATTCTGTCTTGGGCTGAAAGAATGTGTCACTCTGGCCTTTTATACATTCTGCCCCTTCAGAATTCATTTGCGGATTATTTGAAAGTTGTGTGGGGGAGGAATGTTGAGAATATTCAGCTAAGGCTTTCTCTACTCCACCACCTTGGAACTACTCCACAGGAGTTCTGTAAGGCCTATTCTATACTAAAATTCCATTAATCAATAGAAACATTCTTCCAGAGTTACCTTTAACTAAACTCACCCTCTTTCTAAGATCTCTCTAGCTTTACCCTAAAAGTTCTATATTTTTTTACCTATTTACATAGTCTCTGTAAATATTTTCTGGATCCTCTATTCTCAGTCTATTAATTTTACTCTTTACTCTTGTCCTAATAAGAAACATACATGTAACTCTTCTCCTTTGCCCCAGAGGAGAAATAAATCCAACAATAAGCATTTATACAGTCCTTACCATGTACCAGTCAGTGACCCTTTTCCTGGAAGCTAGTGCTCCTCTAGTGCTCTTGATCCATCTTCTCCCTTTTCTCTTGAGGAACTTGATCAGCTGGGTCTCACTACAACAAAGCAATCTTTTCATACTCCCTAAATTGATTCTCTATCCCACTTATCACAATAACGGTTCCAAATATTGTCTTAATTCCTGAAGTCTTCCATATCACCTTCCCCTAAAATCTACTTCATTAAGGACCTTGTCACATTCTTTATCAAGAAATTTAAGGTCATTTAATGTGAGCTCCCTTTCTTCCCCTTCTCTTCTTTCAGAGCCCTCTGACATCATCTCCTCCTATCTCCTCTTTTATTTCAGTGTATTATGAGATGGTAGGACTTTGATTTATCAAATAAAGGGTCTCATCCCTTTATTATGAACTCTTGTGCTCATCTTCTCCTCTCTTCTCCACCAAATGCCCCTATTATCATATCTCACTTATTCTAGTCTTTAATCTCTACCTAGCTACTGTTTCCTTCCCTGCTGCCTCCAAATGTGTTCATCTCTACCAGTCTTAAAATACTCTCGTTATAGAGGGTATAAAGAAAATGAGACATCAATGCACTATTGGTGGAGTTGTGCATGGATTCATCCATTTTATAAAGTAATTTGGAACTATGCACACAGGGTCATAAAACCATGCAAACCCTTTGACCATATAGACTACTAAATCTTTAATCCAAAAGGGAAGAAAAACAAATAGGAAAAGAACCTATATATACAATAATATTTATAGCAGTTCTTTTCTGGTAGCAAGACATTGGAAATTGAAGGGATATCCATTCAGGGAACAGCTGGAAAAATTGTGGTATGTGATTATAATGGAATGATATTATGCTATAAGAAAAGCCTGGAAAGTTAAGAGTTGATCGTTTTCAGAATACAGATTGAAGCTTACATTTTTATTTTCTTTATTTTTCTTAAGATTTCTTTTTTGTGTGGGGGGTCAGTATGACTATTATATAAAGTTTTTGCACAATTACACATGTATGACCTTTATCAAATTGCTTGCTTTCTCAATGGGGGAGGGGAGTAGGAAGAGAGGAAGGGAGAGAATTTGGAATTCAATGTTTTTAAAGTAAACATTAAAAATTGTTTTTACATATAAAAAATCTCATTATTTCTCCAAACCTTGTTAGCTAAAAATCCACATCTCTGATGTCTTTTTCAGTTAAACTCCCTAAAAAGTCCATGTGCATTCACTGTTTCCAATTTTTCTCCTTTCACTTTTTTCAAAATTCTCTTCAATTTAGTTTCTGCCTTCATGATTTAACTTCTCCACAGTTATCAAATGATTTTGAAATAATCACATCTAATGATATTTCCTCAATCCCCATCTTTCTTGATGCATGTGTGGATTGCTTACCTCCTCTGGGTTTTAATATCTCTGTTTCCTCTTGGTTTTCTTACCTGTCTGACTATCCTATACTATATATTGGTCTGATCAGTCACATTAAGGCACATGTAATTTATCTCAAACACAGTGGTACTCGGTTTTCTTTATTAGATCATCATCTATGCCATGTTCCCTAACTATGGATGTACACCTAAGCCTTTGTCCTGGGTCCACATTTCTTTTTATCCATTCTAACTAGTGACCTCATCATCTCCCATGGATTTAATTTTCAACGCTACAGAAATGATTCCTATATATCAAGTTTTTGCCTCTGTACTTCTCTAGTCACACATCTCCAGTTGCCTGTGGAATATCTTATACTGGAAGTTTTATATGCATCTCAGACTCAACATGTTCAAAACATACTCCATTATCTTTCCAACAAAATCCATCATCCCTTGCAAAACTTCTATTAGCATTAAGTGTTAGTCAGCCAGTTTCATGTTTTCAATGTTACCTTTAACTCATCCCTTGTCTTTCACCCCACAAAGATAATCATTTTCCAACTCTCTCTCCTGTATGAGGTTTTTACTCTCAGTTGCTACAGTCTTCTCATATTAGTTACCTTGTATCTATTTTTTGCCTATATATGTACATGCTTTTTCCCTTATTAGAATGTAAATCCTTAAGGGCAGGAACATTTTTACTTTTGTTTGTGTATCCTCATTGCCTAACATTTAATATGTGATTAAATTAATTTTTTTAATTGGTGATCATCCACCATTATCAATCTTTCCTTCTCAGATATATGCTTTTCTAGTATATAAACATGCTGACTTTGTAAGTGATCCATGTACATCTCTCCTCCCATCTTTGCTGAATTTTTCAGAGTAGTCTTTATTTGCCAATTCTACTTCTCTGAAATCCACTCACTTGTGACTCCATGATGACTCTATTGCTTTCAGTCTACTGAAGTTGCTGTCTCCAGGATTGTCAATGATCTACACATTATTAAATAAGTTTACTAGCCAGGTTAACCTAGCCCAAATCCTGGTTAGCATATCACTTTTTCTGATTGTACTCTGGCATATTTGACTACTCTTACTGTTCTTCACTGATTCATCTTTCTTCTCTATTCCGATGTTTTGGCATTTCCAAAGTTCTGTTTTTGAACGTCTCTGTTCTTTCTCAACTCTCTCATCTACTTCCCTAGCTTCTATTATCACCTCTATATAGATGATGACCAAATCTATATATAGTCACAAAAAAAAAATCATTTTTCTAAATTCTAGTACTATAATTCCAACTGCCTAATGGACATTTCCACTAGATGTCCCACTAGCACCTCAAACTCCACATGATTCAAAACAAAATTAACATTTCCTCCCTAAACTTTCCCCTCATCCCAATACAAAAGCCAAGCATTCAGAATCTGAGCAATGGTTGATTAAAGATTCTACAAAGTTCAAAAATCAATGTTTTGGTTATGAGGTTAAGTTTAATGACAAATTTTATATAAACTATTAAATTTTAAGGTTTTTAGTACTACTTCTCAAGTTATTAAAGTTATTAAACTATATCAAGGCTTTTGGATTAACTTGTCTATCCATATTATATATATATATATATATATATATATATATATATATATATATATATATATATGCTTGTGTGTGTCCATAGGGAGAGAGATATACATATGTATATGTTTGTGAGTATATGAATCATTCCTATTCAACATTAAAAATATTCACATAAATCTATGACCTGGACACATTGGAAGTTACCTCATGAATGAGCTCATACCCATCCCTCCCTAACTGACCTTCATAATTCTTGTCTACATTCTCCCATAATTCCCCATACAAGGTTCATCTAAAATGCTAAAGACTTTTCCTTTTTTACTTGCAGCACAAGGACACCTAGGGAACAATCAGAATTTCCACTCTTGATCATTTGTCCTTTTAGTTTCACCAGTCCATCTCCTATTTATGTCATATGTTCCCCTAATAACCCTTTATTTCCATTTTTCTAAATTTCTCATTTGTTATACATCTCAGAATGTTCATAGGCACCATGCATCCTTCCATTGCCCCCATCTGACAGTCATTTTTAATTCTTTGGAGACTGTTGAATTCCACATTGCAATGGAGGGAATGATAAATTTGGAGGAAAAGGACATCTCTGCAACTTAGTACCTTTGGAGCTTAAATAAATCACTTGACTCCTGTACAACATGATTTCCTTATTTACAAAATGAGGGATTTGAACAAAATGATCTGGATTCCCTTCGAGGTCTTAATCTGCAATCATACGGACTTTTGGTGATGAAATTTGTTCATACTCACTCATAATGTAAAGTATAAAATCCTGCTCAGATCAACTTGACTTTTGTCAAATCATTTCATAGTGTGACAGAAAATAGGACAAAGAGGACAAAGAACCACATTGTTAGCATGCATATCTGGTTCTCATGTAATCACAAAATAACAGGATCATAGAATTGGAAAGAAAGATAGATGTCATCTCTAAACTCTTCAGTTCACAAATTAGGAAACAAGTCTAAAGACAAAAGATTGGTGACAAGATTAAATGTAGAGTTTATTATTTCAAATACAATATTCTTCTATTATTTGAGGTACCCTTTCCTTTCTTCTATCATGAGTTCCTTTGTATACTACATATTTTTGTGTATGACATATATAACAATTATTCTGACAAGACTTGAACTGGCTACCCTGTAAGAGCATCCAACCCATTAAAGTCCCAGTAAGCTATATTACCTGTTAACTTGAGAAGAAAGAAATCTCTCTCAGAATTAGAACTATAAGGTAGAGTTTTCCACAGAATTATTTCCATTCAATGAAATCATTGGAACCATGATGATCTCCTCCATTCTGTTTCTCTTTTATTTTACTGCAACATGTAATTAATGGCAGAGTGGTTAATTAAAAAGTATTTCTCTGCTTTTTAAAATTAATTTACTATTTATATTTTAGCAATGGTTTATGAAAATATGATAAAGGGTCACATTGAGAGAACGTGTGGATTATTGAATGTACACATTCAATTGGCTGAAAAATTGGTCTCCCTGCTTGATCAACAAATTTTCTGGAGAGCTTAGAGCAATTTATGGATTTAATTTAGAATCGTATTTTTTTAGCTTTGTGGCAAAATAAAAACACATAAAATGTGATGTTTTCCCTCTACTAAAAATCTTTACAAGCTTATCTCATAATTTCCAAGGAAAAAATTCACTTTTCATTAGAGATGTTTGTGCTTTCTCTATATTCAGCTTCTGGAAAGAGGAGAGAAAGGGAGACCTCAAGAAAACATTCCCCAATCAACTCAAAGTAGACAAAGACAGGCTGAGTCAGTTTCTCACACTTCCATCTTGTCTACACCACCTCAACTGGGGGGTGGGGTGGAGGAGAAGATTGTGATCCTCATTTATGCAATCACCTCTGGTGTATATCCTATATATATCCTCTATACAAGACTAACTTCATTGCCAGCAAGGGTTGTGTTGTTTTTAATCTTTGTATTCCTATTGTTTAGCATATCTGACATTTAATAGATGCCTAATAATTTTCTATTTAATTAAACTGAATTCAAATACCCAGACAATGAATTTTTTCTCCTTTCCATCAACTTCTGGGTTCAATGAGCTTCCCATTGTATCAACTGGCTTATTATATTTATGGAACTGGACCAAATGTTATCAGCTAAAGCCATTTGAATGTTGGCCATTTGTCCTAGTTCTAAGAAACAAGAGCTCCTGAAAGTAAGGGGGAAGAATTTGATATCTAGTCTATCACTGAGACTGGAATGGATAAGACTTCTAACTGAGATTTGGTTCTTTTGGGGGGGGGGTTGCAAGGCAATGAGACTAAGGGACTTGCCCAAGGTGAATTGAGAATTAGGCAGGATTTGAGCTCAGGTCTTTCTGACTCCAGGCCTCTGTTCTACTCTCGCCTAACTGCCCTGAGATATATCTAAAAGGGTATATCTTAGTTAAGAGAAATAAGATAATTAAAAGCAATGGAGGAAGGAGGGGTAAACATTGAGCTTTTAAAAATGTAATTATATTAGGAAGAGAGGAAGAGTAGAGATTTGGGAAGGGAGGGGGTAAAAATCAATAGAATCAAAAAAAATCAATAGAATCAGAAAACAAAATTGTCTTTACACTGAAGTATACTACAAACCACATATGAAGAAAGATCGATTCACAAGCTTTACAGAAAGACAAGATATAGTGACAAGTATATGACATGATGGATAGAATTTTGGATCTGAAATTGGGAACACCTAAAATGAAGTTGGTCACTGAAGTTCTTTTCTCTCTACCAAAATTCTTAATCAGAGGTATCTAGAAATGAAATAATGAGCTTTAGGAGGTAGCAACTTTCTTTTAATTGGAATTCTTCAAGCAAAGGTTAGATGATCAATTTGTCAGGTATATTATATGGCACTTCTCTTCAGATGTAAATGGGACAGAAAATCCCCAAGGTTCTCTCAGTTCTTAAATATTGTAATTCTGTGATACCAAAGCACTATTTACTTAAAGTTTACAAATTTGTTAGCAAAGCACTTCGAACTATATGCTTCCTGATCTCTCTGAAGATTTTAATGTTCTTGATAAACCTCTTCTCTCTAGTTTTTCATAATATAGATCCCTCCTAGGTTTTTTTTCCTAACAGTCTGGTTACTCTTTGGTCTTCTTTGCCATATCATCATTTGATCTTCATCTGGTTACTACAAGTGTTTTCCAAGGTTCAGTCCTGTGCCCTCTTCTCTTTCAGCTCTATTATATTTCATTTGTTGATATCATCAGTTCCCATAGAGTCAATCATCTTTCAAATCAATATATGCCTTACCTTCACTCCTGACATCCTATCTAACATCTCCAACTGACTATTATTCATTTCAAACTGGATAAATAGTAGACATTTTAATCTCAACATATCATATTTCCTTCAAAACCCTCCCTTCCTCTTAAATTTTATATTTCTATTGAAGGTACTATCATCCTTCCAATCATCTAGGCTTAAAAAATCTAGTTTTCATCCTTGACTTCTTACTCTCTCCCACTACATGGAATATATTGTTAAGTCCTGCTGATTCTACATTCACAACATCTCTCATATATACCCCCATTCCCTTCTCTTAATAGTAGTTCTCAGGGGTGGAGTCAAGATGGCTATATGAAGGTGGGAATTCCCAGAAACTCGTACCCCAAAAAACTCCAAAAGTAATCAAATTATAACTCTAGCCAAAATTTAGAGGGGCAGAACCCACAGAAAAACTGAATGATACAATTTCCCAGTCCAAGACAACTTGGAAGTTCTGAAGGAAAGGTCTGTTCCACTGGGATTGTAGGTTGGAAAAAGCTACAGCACACACACAACTGCAACACACCACAGCACAGTCAGGTTGGGTGCCTGGGTCCATGGCTGAGGGGCAGTTCCCAAACCTCTTGGCCCAGGGATCATCAAGGACAGCCAGAAGGGGTGGTGAGAGGACTCTGTTGCACCAAGAGTGAGTGCAGAGCTCTGCTCAAGCCTCTCAGAGAAGCCCCATGGTGAGAAACTGCAGCTGGAGTAGGCAGCAGATCCAGAGCTCTCAGCCCATGGGTAGTAAGGGGGCCCAGGGAGACTGCAGAGGTCTCTCTGCAGGAATCAGCTGTTTGCCCACACTCAGATCTTGCTTGCAGTCTGGGCCCCCACAACATCACCATAGCCGAGCAGGAACCATCCTCAAAGCTCCAGGGCAGAGGGAAGGGCCTGAACACAGGCAAGAGAGTAATCAGATCCCTGTGGGTTGTCCCAAAAAGTTCCCAAAGCCTTGGAAGTGCAGTAAATCAGTCTTAGGCTGAGGAAATGAGAAAACAACAGAAAAAGAAGAATGTGACCATAGAAAATTATTTTGGTCCCACAGAGGATCAAACTGCATACTCAGATGATAACAAAATTGAAGAATCCAAAGCCTCCAAGAGAAATAGAAAATGGGCTCAGACTATGGATAAGCTCAAAATATAGACTTTGAAAAGCAATTAATAGAGATAGAGGAAAAATTGGAAGGAGAAATGAGAGTGATGCAGAGAAATCATGAAAAAGCAAGTCAGTAACTTTGTAAAAGAATTACAAAAAAATACTGAATAAAATAACATATTAAAAACTAGTTTAGGCCAAATGGAAAAAGCAACCCAAAAGGCAAATGAAGAGAAGAATGATTTAAAAAGCAGAATTGGCCAGCTGGAAAAGGAGATAAAAAGCTCTCTGAAGAAAATAACTACTTCGTTTATACAAAAATATTCATAGCAGCCCTGTTTGTGGTGGCAAAGAATTGGAAATCAAGTAAATGTCCTGCACTTGGGGAATGGTTTAACAAACTGGTATATATGTATGTCATGGAACACTATTGTTCTATTAGAAACCAGGAGGGGACGGGAATTCAGGGAAGCCTGGAGGGATTTGCATGAACTGATGCTGAGTGAAATGAGCAGAACCAGAAAAACACTGTACACCCTAACAGCAACATGGGTGAGATGATCAACCTTGATGGACTCGCTCATTCCATCAGTGCAACAATCAGGGACAATTTGGGGCTGTCTGCAAAGGAGAATACCAACTGTATCCAGATAAAGAACCGTGGAGTTTGAACAAAGTCCAAGGACTATTTCCTTTAATTTAGAAAAAAACTGATATCTTATTGTCTGATCTTGTTATCTCTAATACTTTGTTTCTTCCTTAAGGATATGATTTCTCTCTTATCACACTCAATGGATCAATGTACAACATGGAAACAATGTAAAGACTGACAAATTGTTTTCTGTGGGGGGAGATAAGTAAGATTGGGGGGAAAATTGTAAAACTCAAAATAAACAAAATCTTTTTTAAAAAAGAAGAAAATAGCTCCTTTGAATGCAGAATGGAATTAAAGGAAGTGATGACTTTGTGAGGACTCAGGAAGAAATAAAACTATAACAAAAAATAACAATATTAAAAGAAAATGTGAACTATCTCATTGGAAAAACAACTGACCTTGAAAACAGATCTGGAAGAGATAATTTAAAAATTATTGGGCTACCTAATAGTCATGACCAGAAAAAAGAGAATAGACTTCATTTTTCAAGAAATAATACAGCAAAATTGCCCTGAGATCCTAGAAGCAAAGGATAAAATTAGAATTTGAGGGAATTCACTGATCACCTCCTGAAAGAGAACCCACAAGAAAAACTTCCAGGACTATTATAGCTAAACTTCAAAACTCCCAAGTCAAAGAGCAAATATTAAAAGCTGCCAGAAACAAGCAATTCAACTACTATAGTCAGAATTACACAGGATGTGAGATTAGATTTGAACTCAGGTCCTCCTGACTCTATCCACTTTGCTACCTAGTTGCCCTCACTGTGCCACCTAGCTGTCTCCATATCTGCTTGACTTTTAAAGCCCTTAAATGTTTGGTTCCTTCCAACCATTCCCATCTTCTTATACTTTATTCATTATCACCACCACCATTAACTGTGATCCAGGGATCCCATCTTTTTTTGCTATTCATTACACAAAACCCTACTAAATATCTCACTTCTGGGCATTTTCACAGGCTGTCCCTACATGCCTGTGAATGCTTTATCTCCTCTGGCAGAAATCTCTGCCTCCTAGCTTTCCTAGCTTCTTACAAATCTCAGTTAATCCTACCTTCTACATGAAACATTTCCCAGGCATACAGTGCTAATGCTTTCACTTGGAGATTACCTTCAATCTATCCTTTTATCCTGTGCATGTGCACATATGAGTGTGTGAGTGTGTGTGTATATATATATATATGTATATATATATGCATATGTGTGTATATGTACAAACAATATACATATATATGTATATTGTTTTTTTACATAGTTGTTTGAATGTTAAATTCTCCATTAGAATATTGGTTCCTTGAGAGTAGAAATTGTTTTTGTTGTGGTTTTTTTTTTTTTATTTTCAGTGTTTAACACAATTGTTAGCACTATCTTGTTTGTATTTGTATCACCTTAGTGTAGTGCCTAGTTTAGAAAAATGGTTTGTAATTAAGTGTTGGTAACTAACAGATAACCAAATGGGAAGTATATTTATTACCTAGGCTCTCACTGTTATAGTAAGCAGATGGGAGTGGACTAGATGAAAAGCTGCAACTGGAGTCAGAAAATACTGAGTTCAAATCCAATCTCAGCCTACTAATTGTCTGAGCAATTGGGAAAGTCATTTTACCTTTGTGGATTTCAGTTTCTTCATCCATAAAATGAGGATCATAATAAGATCTCACCTTGTTGTAAAGATAAATGAAATAATATTTGAAAGGTACTTCACAAACCATAAAAGTATTTGGGCTAATCCTAAATATTATTGTCATTACTATATAAAATTACAAACCATGTTCTTACTCTAGTTCACTCTAAAAATTAACTGATATTGGTGAGATAAGAAAGTCTTGAATGGAAAAATCTCAAGAAGTTCAGGATTTTTATGATAAATGGTGACCTCCAAGGGAGATAACCACATTTCCCTTAAAGAGGCTGAACAATGTCAATTTTTGTTTTTATTTTCCAAAAATAAGAAAGAAGAAATTAGAGGAAATCAACCCAACATTACAGCAGGAGGGAGAAAAGCAAAAGGCCACCAAGAAAGCATGCACACACACACACACACACACACACACACACACACACACACACACACACACACAAAATCTCTATAGTAAGGAAACCAATAAAAATCGAAAGTTAAAAAAAAAGTTATCTAACCCTAATCTTTCCAGAATATGAGAAGGTCCTTGGACAAAAATTCAGTGAGTCAATTATTGAGTACAAATTTGGGAACAGGTTTGTTAATCCACACAAAATATAACAATTTCTAAAATAAAATAGCACATAACACCTTCTCTTCTACTTGGTAGCTCCCAAATATTACCTTCAAAATAGCCCAAGTTCTAGCCGAAATAAATATATCATTTTCATGTTAATCCAAAAGTAATTACAGGGAAAACATCATTAAATGCTCTCTTTAATGGAGTTCTAAAATAATTGGCATTTTTTGTACATTGATTGTGAGATGACAAGAAATTATCATAATAGTGACTAAAACACTGAAGGAGTTTCCAAAGCAGCAAAAAATGGTTCAGGATTCAAGTTAAATACTTGACTCAAGAACTAATCATAGTTTAATTAAATGCAGATTAGTAAATCAAACATGGAATTTAAGATAATTTTCGCTTAACCACAAAATTTTCTTTCACTCCTCAATCATGTCAATAAGTAAAATTTTGTCTCTCCAAGCACTTGCTTGTGGTTAGTAAGGAAAGGCACAGAAGAATCTCCCTGAAATGCCATTAACTCATTGGCAAACTTTTAAAATGATTTGTGTAGGCAGGGACTTTGGAAGTCCAAAGGCAGCATTCTGATGTTTTCTTGTCATGATTACTAGTAGAAGGCATTAACAGAAGATCAAAGCAAGGTGGGCTCCATGATTATTCCAAGCATCAAAATTTTTGTCAGCAAAGCCTCCTCATAGACATGGACTTTTTCTGTTTTTGTTTTTGCATGTCTGAGTCAGTCCTAGGGCAATTTATCCAGTTATCTACAAGAAAATCAGTATATATGAAGCCTTGCCATCTATTATGATGGAGTACTCCAATTTTCTTTCTCCCTTTTGTCCTTCAGTAATCAAATGAGTACTCTCATTTGAAAATGCATGGCAATCAACTGTTCTATTACTCCACTCAGAATTTCTGTGACTATCCAGACAAAACTTCCTTCCCTGGCCAGCTCTTTTATATGTGTATTATCATCCTAATAGAACATAAGCTCCTTCAGGGTAGGGACTGTCACACTTTTGTATCTCTATCTTGAGCTCTTGGTATAGTTCCCGACATAGCAGATGCATAATATAATTTCATTCATTTATCTCTATGGCTATTACTCTGACTCATAGAAGCAACAAAGAGCAGTACAGAGAGTATTCATTTCAGATCCAGAAACCAGGTTCTGATTTTAGCTATTATTAACTAGCCACTAAGTATATTATTTCATTTTTCTGGGACTTAATTTTATCATCTACAAAATAAAGGTGTTGAATACTATCATCTCTAGTATCCTTTTCAGCTGAATGATTCTATGATTATGAGACTCTGCTCCACAATCTTCCTTCTTAAAACTCTATGGTTTGCTATAATATCTTGCATTTTTAGCAAAGGGAATAGGAAATAGAGATTTGGTTGCTTTTTTAAAAAAAATCTAGTTCAAGGAATGGAGATAAGCTACAAGAAATGGGAGTTGGGAGTTGGTCTTTGCTATTAGAATGATGGTGAAATAAGCTGATTTAAGGCAATCTATTCTGCCAAGCAGTTTGAAGTTGAATTGAATATAGCATAGGAGATCAGTTTCCTAAGAGGGAGGGCAACCACTGGAAACTATTCTTGTTGTGAGCAGCATTTGAATCACTACTACAGTACCCATATATAGCAAGAAAAAAGGTGAGGCTAGACTGATGTTTTAATGAATGAGAAAAAATTACTCAGCAGGGATGGGCATTCAGGGACTCAACCTCCTTTTGGACCAAAGAGCATATTCTATCCCATATGAAGGTGTATATTTAAAGTTTGTTTATGGAAAAGTAAATCTTAATTTCTTCATCATCATCATCATCATAAAAAGAAACAAAGAAACTCTGGAGATATATATATATATATATATATATATATATATATATATATACATATCTGAATGAAAATCGAAATCTATCATTAAATAACAGGGCAAAATGAGGCAATGTGTGTAAAGTGCTTCACAAACCTTTAAACATTTGTTAATGTAAAAATATTCCTACACACTCCAATATTATTATCAAAGCCCATCTTTTGCTTCTATTAATGACAATGATGTGTTCTTGTCACTCAGCAAACAATCATTCATTAAATGTCTCCTATGGGTCAAATACAATGATAAGCATTTGGAATAAAAAAGAAAGGCAAAAATAAGGTCCTTGACTTGAAAGAATTTACATTCTAATGGAGGAGACATCATGCCAACAACTATGTTACATATGAGAGAGGGAGAGGGAGAGAGAGTAAAAAAGAAGTAACCTAGGGGAGGGCAAAAGAAGGTGAAATTGGAACCATCTTAAAGAAAGACAGGGAAAATGTGATATATTAAAGTATTAGAATACTGCTAAGCTATTAAAATGATGAAATCATAGAAGTATGAAAAGTTCATGTAAACTTATGCAAAATAAAGTGAGAAAAACACAAAAACCAATATACACAATAACTATGAATATATAAATGGGAAGAATAACAAGTCAGTCAAAACTGAATGCTATGACTACTATGCAGTGTAGAGGATAGAGTGCTGAACCTGGAGCCCAAAAGACCTGAGTTCAAATACCACCTACTAACTTGCTGTGTGAGTCATTTAAACTTTGCCTACCTCGGTTTTCTCAACTATAAAATGGAGATAAGAATAATACCTCTCCTAGGGTTGTGATCAGGATAAAATGAAGATTTGTAAAGTATTTGCAAACTTTAAAGTGCTATACAAATTCTAATCATCATCATCATCATCTTCACCCAAGTTAGTCCCAAAAGGTATCTTCCCTATTCTACACACTTCCTTGCATAAGTAAGTTACCCTGAATGTGGATTATTGAATATTATATGCAACTATATGTAGGGTGGGAGTTGTATCAAATGTTTTTCTTTAGAGTTAAAAAAATTGTTTTAAGGGACGACTTTTTAGAAGGAACTTGTAAGGGTATACATTGGGAAACAATGTAAAAGCAAAAGATAATAAAATTTTTTCATTTTCTTTGTATGGTATTACTATTCAATATTTATAGGGTACATTCATTGAATATTCATTAAATCACTAAATATGGCATCATATTCACCTAAGTAGTTCCAGGTGGCACTAAACTTTGAAGATTCCTGATAGTACCCAAACTTCTTAATATAATCACAAGATCATAGATTTAGAGCTGTAAGGGATCTCAGAGATCATCTGGTCAACTTTTCATTTTACACATGAAGAAATTGAGGCTTACCTAGGGAAGTTAAGTGAATTAATTAAGAAATGACAGACCAGGGTGTGAACCCAGTATTTTTGACTCCAAAGTCACCATATTTCACTTCACTACATTTAGTGATGTACTGATTTTTCACTACTGTCCTACTAAATGATAAATATCTCAGGGTCTTTGTCATCTCAAGCTTTGTATCCACAAAATTTATTAAAGAACATGTAGGCACTTAACAAATATTACTTGAATTATATGTGTCACTAAGCTAAAAGTTAACTATTCAGAAATTTAAAAAGTAGTGACCCCAACTTTTCAAGCTCTCTCTTCCCCCCCCCCCATGTGAAGTGTCAGTGCTATTCAAACTCTTTCTTGAATTATCAGGAAAAGTGATAAGATGAACGATGATGAACGAGGTCATTGTTCATGCATGCATAGCAACAAAAGCATAACCTTAGCTCAGGGTCTTAATGACCTATTCTATTTTGTGTTCTTTCCCTGAGCCATCCTAAGTAAGTTGTTTCTATCCTTCATGGCAACCTTGTGAATTTGAGATGTCAGCAGTTACTGAGATTTGATTCTAGTTACCTTGCAAGAGGTGATATCTGCAACAATTTCTTCAAGGAGGTGATTAATACCTTGAAAATACTTGAAAAAACCCCAAGAAACCCCAAGTCAGGTCATGTTTTCTTGAAGATATGAGTCTTGAGTAAGTTCCTCAAAGTCCAAACTTAATTTGTACATTGGTCTCAAAATATTTCATCTTTTAATGTTCTATGAATCTATCTCCTGGGAGAGTAAAATAGATTACTATATCATGTTTTATTCATTTCTCTGTATATATTTATGAGTCTTCTCTGTTTTAAGTAATTGTTTTATAATGGAGAAAATAAATAACTGATGTACTTTGTATATTAAATACATTTCTAGAAAGGACCCAGGTGACTCCTCCAGTGGAGAAAGTAAGACTGATGACATTGCACGGTATCCCCTCACTTAAAGTCAATTCCATTACTTGTCATTGTATCACCTCCCTGATGTCATGAACTTCTTCAAGAATGAAAGACAAATGTCATCATCATTAGAGAATGTGAGACAAGCTTCCCCCTTTCAGGTGCAATTGCTAAAGAACTGGTCCCATTACCCTTGAGTTCACAAGGGCTCTAATCAAAGTCTGAGTATCAACCCAGGGCAAGTCACATAACCCTGTTTGTCTCAGTTCCTCATCTGTGTAAAGAAGGAAATGGCAAATCACTCTAGTATCTTTGCCAAGAAAACCCCAAATGGGGTCAGGAAGAGTCAGGCAGAATTGAAACAACTGAACAAGAAGTCATTGCAAGGTAAATAACAATCACCTGAAGATTTACAAAAGCACTTTCTTCCCAGCCACCTTCTTGAAGAAGGTAGTTCTTATCTTATCCCCACTAAACAAATTCCAAGATTACTGTTCCGGGAGTGCACTTCCACCCACACACATACCCCTGAATCTCAGCCAGTTGCTACCAATTTGTCAGGAGGTATGCAAATAGGATCAAAGCCAAAGACTAGTGCTGCTTAAGGCATGTGTTTCCCAAGAGTGGTAGATTGTTTGGTCCCACACTACTCTGAAGGCAGTAAAGTGTTTGTCCTTAGTGAGAGTGAGCAAAGCAATATAAGGAAGGCTGGAAACCTAACTCCTTCCTACTCAATCTGAAAGACTCTATCTAGAAAACTTCATTCAACAGAACAAGAATAAATGTTTGGAAATGTAGTCTAGAAACTAAGGTTAAAGGGAAAAGGCAGTAGGATTGGGAGTGAGGAGTTGGATCATAATAATTATGAATAAATAAGAGTGAAATGAGCAGAACCAAGAGAACATTGTATACAGAAACAGCAATGTTTTTGGAATGACTTTAAGTGACTAAGTTTCTTAATACTATAAATACTAAAATTAATCATAAAGGACATTTAGGAATATGTCCTTTATTGTATCAGCAAAGGTCAAATCTGCCCTGAGAAGAATATGATCACATAGTATGATTCCACAACAGTCATGATTTTTTGAACCAGTTGATTCCTTGCCAAAATCTTTGCTGACTGATGTCAGACTGTTACAGCAAGGTAACTGTAGCTTCTTCCCTGAAAGTTTTGTTTCCTTTATAGATGATGGGTTTTTTAGTCTTTTTCCCCAAGTTTTGACTGCATCTAATTAATATGATTAATCCATTCATTTTAGTCAGTTTGAAAACATATGTTTATCTCAGTCTTGAGTCAATATAATTTTTGAAAGAAATAAATTCATTCTTCTTGAGACTGTAATCCTCACATTCAGGGTTTTCTCTATTTGTCATGATAAAACTTCTTTATCCCAGAAGTTCATTTTATCCCTGATATCCCTCTTTCTGATTAACTTGTTCCTCACAAAACCTTCATGATCTATTTCTTTTTTATTTTATTTTTAATTTATGGAACAAACAAGAATTACCATAGCAAAACAAAATAGATAAAATGACAATTGCACATGAAATTGAAAATCTACCATGCAAAACTTCCTCTTCCTTCCAAATACACAACAAAGGAATAATGTAAATTTATTTTTTTCTTTCTTTCCCCATCTTCTGTCATAATAATTGGTAATTATTTGTGTCAGTGTGTATAAATAAAATTATTCTACACATATTTCTGTTTATCAAATAACATCTTTCTCCATAAATCCTTTATAATTAATTTGGGTATTTGTAATATTAAAAGTAACTTACTTGCTCAAAGTCATTCAAAAAACGTATTGTTCCTATAATACTATGTTCTCTTGCTTCTGTTCATTTCACTCTTAATCATTTCATGCAAACCCTTCCATCTTTTTCTAAAAATCACTGAGCTCATCATTTCCTATAGCATAGAGGTATTACATCAAAATAATATGCCACAGAGCAGCTAGGTGGTGTAGTGGATAGATTACACTGGCCCTGGAGTCAGGAGTACCTGAGTTCAAATCCAACCTCAGGCACCTAATAATTACCTAGCTGTGTGGCCTTGGGCAAGCCACTTAACCCCATTTGCCTTGCAAAAACCTAAAAAATATAATAATAATATACCACAACTTGTTTAGTCATTCCCCAATTGATGGGAATCCCTGCAATTTCTAGTTCTTTCCCACCAAAAAGAGAAATTCATTCATAAACATTCTATAACATATTGTTTCTTTTCCCCTTTCCCTAATTATCTTTGAAAATAGACCAAACAGTATCACTGTTGAGTCAAAGGGCATAAGTGTTTTAATAATTCTTTGGGTATAATTCCAGACAGCTCTCCAAATTAGTTGGATCTGTTCACAATTCTGCCAATAATGAACTTATTTTTCTTATTTTTCCATATGTCCTCCAATATTTGTAACTTTCCACTCTATCATTTTAGTCAGTCCAGTAGGAGTAAAATAATAACTCAAGGTTATTTTAATCAGCATTTATCTAATCAATAATGTTTAGAGTATTTTATATGTTTATAAATTGTATTGATTTCATTGAAAACCTGCTTGTTTATATCTTTTGATATGAATAAATGTCTCATTCTTATAAATTTGAGAGTTCTTTATATATATATATATATATATATATATATATATAATATATAGTAGATATGAGACCTTTATCTGAACTGCCTATAAAATTGTTCTCCAATTTTCTTCTTTCTCTCTAATCTTGACTATGTTTTTTAAAATTTTAGAAAAAAATTTCAATTTCATGTCTGAAAATTATCCATTTTGCAGCTAACTTTGCTATCTAGCACTTACTTATTAATAAATTGTTCAACTATTCATAAGTCTGATAAATAATATGTTCTGTGTTCTAATTTTCTTGTAAAATTTCTCTTTATATCTTTATATTGTTTAGTGGTTAGAACTCTGTGTTGTGATCTATTTCTAATTTTCAGAAACAGAGGGCCTCAGGAATTGCAAGTTCCCCTTTTTTTCTGAAATCAGCTCCTGCTATGAACTGTATGGAAATGATTCTGGTACAGAAAGAGTGAATATTCTAGATCAAAGGTAGCAAACATGTGACCCACAAAGTTTTGTGTAGCTTACAAAATCCCTGAACCTGAACCACATTAAAATATAATTCCTAATTGATTTTAATGTGTTGATATATTGATAAAAAGGAAATCTATTCGCATGTTTCATTTTCTAAGTCATTTTGCAGTTCACAGGAATACTTAATGAGGAACCACTTTATCCTAGCAGTCACCTAATGACAAAAATGGAATTCAGGTTTAAGTGTGTAAACATGAGATAATCAACCAAAATATAATCTATTTCCACTTTTCCCAGTAATGAGGATAATTAGTATTAAGGCATTTAGGTGGCACAGTGGATACAGTGCCAGTTCTAGAGTCAGGAAGATCTGAGTTAAAATTTGGCCTGACTGTTTGACTCTGGCAAGTCCCCTAATTTTGTTTGCCTTAGTTTCTTCATCTGTAAAACTGAGCTGGAGAAGGAAGTAGCAAAACATTCTAGTATCTTTGCCAAGAAAATGCTAAGGATGTGACTATAATCAACATAGATTACAAGGACAAACTGTAAAAAAAAATGCTAGAATTAATGGAAAACTGAAACAAAAATTAAAGCACACTTTAACAGAAGCTGGCTGCAATACTATCTGCTGCCAGTATTGTCAGAATCATTTCCTAGAAGAGCTGTATGCAGCATCTAGTGATTTTTTCCAACTGCATGCTGAAATAGAGCTCTCAAGTCAGTATCAGGACTATCCTGACATATTCAATCTAGCTGAATTAGAGAAATTATTCCCACTTTCCAAGTATTTGACTATGAGATGATCCTATTTCTTGAAGTTATAATCATGGCTTTCCAGACTTACTTGATGATCAGATAAGAGACGGGGGGAGGCAGTCCTGTAAACCTTAGACCTGAAAGAAATAGTTCCTCCAACCTTCTTGTTGCCCTGGCAGATGCCTCTGCTTTTTGTTAAAGAACAGAAAATTACAATTCTCCCATGACTTGTATGTACATTCTATTGCAGCTACCTATAGAATAGTCACACCTTAAATATCACCATCACCATAACCCTTCTGTACCACATCGATGACCCTGAACTCTGAAATTCCTTTCTTTGGTTATTATCTCCTTTTTTCTTCCATCTCATCATCTGTATCAGTAGTACTCCTAAACCCATTCTTCATCCTCACTGTGACCTCCACTCCCTAACTCTCTCTCATCCCTTTTGATCTCCTACTTTCTGCACTGACTATTAATACATCTCTTCTTCAACTTGATTTGTCCTATTCTATCTATGTTGACAATATGTATAGCACTTCACTTGACCTTCACCTTCACATGATCCTAGCAACCAATCAAGCTATTTTCCTATATTTCTTGTCTTTCCTTGCCATACTTGGTCCTTAATTTAAAAAGGGTCATCTACATTAACTGCCTTTTCTTTCTCAATATATATTCTCAAATACTTGCTATATGGCTTCCATTTTACCATTCTACTAACTCAAACTATCATTCTTAAAGTCTTTAGTGATCTCTTTGCTACAAAATAAGATGACTTTTCATAGCCTCTATCATCCTTGATCTTTTTCTAGTTGTTGGCACTATGAATACCCCTCTCCTTCTGGGAATTATTTCTTCTTTGAAAGAGTTATGTCACCTGTCTGGTTACTGTTCTAATCAATCACCTGCCAATTTATCATGGGAGTCCTTAAAAGCAGATCCTGAGCCTTCTCTCTTAAAAATTTCTCCTTTCATGTTCCCATTGATCTCACCCTCCAATTAAAGATGATTTCCTTAAACTGGCGGTTTAGTCAATCAGAGACTAATTTTGTTTATTTGTTGTTATGTAAGCTTCAAAGTACCAATATCAAATTCAGTAAATTTTATCAAGTAATAAATATTTAGCATATTGAATTGGTTCAGTTATGATGACTACATATGTAACTTTCAAATTAATATGTGTGGTTTTAAAAACTACCCTCTTATATTTCAGTTCCATATCCTCCTCCTGAACATTCCTATCTAGATGCCCTCTTGACATTTCAAACGTAACATGTCCAAAATAGAAATGCAATTCAACAAATATTTATTATAAAACAAATACTTTGTGCCAGGATACATACTAAGCATTCAAGATTTAAAAAAAAAGCATCAATATCTCTCTTAAACTCTGCCTCTCTTTAAAATTCTTTATTCCTGTTGAAAGGGCATCACCATCGTCCCAGTCCCCAAAACTGATAACATAAGGGTCGTTCTGATTCAATTGTCCAATTATCCAATCAGTTGCCAAGTCTCATTCATTTCACAGCACTTCTGTGTATACCCTGGTTTTTCTCCATTCTCGCAGCCTTTTTAGCCTAGTAGAACATCATCACTTTTTACCGGAATTACTAAACTAGAACAAGTCACTTTCTTCTCCAATTTACCAACACAAAATAGTATTCCTACAGTGCAATTCTGAGTGTGAGCAAATACTAAGATAAAAAAGACGCTGGAGCTCAGAACATAAGACTCTTCACAAGAAAGGTAGAGTGGGGGTATAAGACACCATATAGCAAGTATTAGAGAATGGATAGGGAGGAAGTGGAGGCTAGTAGTGTGGATGACTAAATTTGGCAAGTTCATTTACCTTGGTAGTAATACTTTTCAGAGATATTCAAATAGAAGATGAGAATGATATACACATATCCAAAGCTAGCTCAGTGTTTGGAAGGCTCTGAAGAAAAGTGTAAGAGAAAAGAGGTATTAGACTACCCATCAAACTGAAGATCTACACAGCCATAGAGGTATGCCTGTAAAACCTGGACAGCATAGCAGCATCATGCCATAAAACTCAATCACTTCCATTTCAATTGTCTTATGAAGATTCAGAAGATCATCCTTTTTTGAGCTGAACTGCAAGCATTCAAACTCTACTTCAGAGTGCCCATGCTCTTCAAATGCCAAAAATCCTCCTGTCTCTAAGTCCAGAATCCACTACACCACATTGCCTCAGTGAACATGATGGCCATTTCCAAGAAAAAGTCCATATTTGGAACTCCATCACTTCATTAATAGTTGCTTATGGCTCCCTGAGTAGCCATCTGGCTTTGCCTTGAGAGTCTTGTCACAGGCTACAGAGATCCGATTAAGACCAGGATATCCTGGTCTTAAGATGTGACCATCCATGTCTTTGGGGACTACAACTGCATCCTGTCATGAATCATTGTGTCAAATCATATAATTTAATGTACTTGACTATAGACCCAATGGGTTAGGTAGAATGTTTTCCACATTGCCTAACCCATAGTCCAGGGTAATGGAAAAATTAAATTTCATTTCAAAGCATTCCCCCTTTCCCAAGAGTAAAATTCTGTCACAGTTGTGACAAAACTCTTTCCTACGTGCTGATCTCTGTCACTGCTTCCCTAGTCAGAAAGCTAATACCTGAAGGGAATTTTTCAGTGCTATAATTTTTTCCCTTTCCAATACTTTCTTTTTTATTTTTTTAAATTTATTTAAAGCAATGGGGTTAAGAGTGACTTGCCCAAGGTCACACAGCTAGGCAATTATTAAGTGTCTGAGGCTGGATTTGAACTCAGATCCTCCTGATTCCAGGGCCAGTGCTCTATCCACTGTACCACCTAGCTGCCCCTCTTCCCAATACTTTCAATTTGGGTTCTCAGTTTCTCTCACATTTGGGGCTGCTCTGTGCAAAATCCTACAACTAAAGATTAATCTTCTAAAATCTACCACATTCAATCTGTTAAACAGAGTAATACTAAGTCCTGATTTTCTAGTATATCCCTTATCACATAAATGACTAATAATTTTTTTAGATAATGTAAAATATTATTCTAAGAACAGAGTCCATTTGTCCAAGCAGGATATACCTTTCTAATGAACTAGTTTTTTTCACTCCCTTTTCTCATTTACCTTTGCTTAAACCACGAAGGAGGCTGAAATAAGCATTATGAAGTACCTAGAGCTTTGTTAGACAATTAAGATATCAAGGTCATTCAGTCCATCCCAAGCCATTACCAGTCAGCTTGGTTTTTGTTTTGTCACTGGATCTTGATAACTCTCTAAAAGAAAGTGAACATGTTGACTTTATACAACTGCCTCACTTAAATCTAATTTATGTACAAATCAAAAACCATTTTTACTTACCCAGTGTCCTGTGGCAACAGGGAAATGTCAAAGCATCAGGTGCAGATACACTGAGAACTGTAGTCATAAACCTGCTCACAGGCATTCCAGGCCAGAGGGTCATCTTCTCACTGAATTGAAGCAGCAATAAGATCAGATAGTCCCTTGGATATCTGAACGGCCCTTTTGAGGACAGCATTGCTCATTTCATGGTGAGAGGAAGGAATTAAAAAAGATGCCCAGAAAAATTATTTTCTCTATTCAACTCAACCTTGGCCTGCTTATCTCTGGTGTGGCTTCTGGTTGTGGTTGAAACAATAAAAGAATAAAAAAAAAACTTTTGTGAATATGATTCCACTTCACCATTAGTACATGGAATGTGAGCCAGCTTATGGACAATACAAAAGACAAACAGTATGTGTTGCAAGATGACAAGAGTTTCACATTCAAATAATAGCCCTGAGTGAAACAAGGTTGGCAAATGAAGGTCAGTCTACCAAAGTTGAAGCACCATGAAGCTGACATAGGTTTCACAATTTAATCTTATCAACAAGCTTGTATGCCAATATAATTATTACTTGCAGGAAAGGGTCACGCAACCATCATCAGTTCTTTTGCTTTCATCATGATGAATCCTGATGAGACTAAAAACTATATGTATTTATGAATACCTGAACACCCTCATCATCAAAGTGTCAAAAGAGGACAAGTTTATAATTCTGGATGACTTTAATAGCAATGTAGGCACAGACTATCAAATGTGGCAGGGAGTCCTAGGGAGAAATAGAATTGGAAACAACAACACAATGTTCACTTACTACTGAAGAATTAGGTGTCTCATGACTTTCTCATCACCCACACTGACTCTTTTTTACCTAAATTCAATAAAAATTTGTGGAGGTACCCTTGCAGCAAACATTGGCATTTAATGGATTGTAATATTGTAAGGAGAAGAGACAGAGAATATGAGAAAATGACAATGGTATGCTAGGATTTGTGAAGTGCTTTATCATAGACTTATCATCTCCATGCTAAATATTCACATTCAATTAAAGCAGTGGGAAGATGGCTACCAAAAGACTTAATGACAACAGATTAGAATATTTTATTTCTCCATGCATGAACAGTTCCTGCTAACTTAGAGAAAAAACTGAGTCAACACATGATAGATAACAGTGAAGCAGAAAAGGAATGGGTAGTTTTCAGAGATTTGGGGTATAGAACAATAATCTAGGCTGAAACCCTCACAAACATCAAGGTTTGTTTAATAAAAATGGGGAAATTTAGAATCTGCTAAACAAAAAATATTTGGGTTTTGCCAGCTGGATAGTTCCTCCATCTCCAAGAAATCAGTATTTAATTCCATCAAAAGTAAAGTGCAAACAAAGCTTAGAGAGATGGAGGATTTTAGAATTAATAAGAAGGTAGTTGAAATTCAGTTTTACACTAATGGCAACAATGCAAAGCACTTTTATGATGTTCTGAAAGCTATTTATGGGCCAAAGACCCAACTCAACTCTGTGTAGAGAGCAATATTGATTAGCTATAAGGACATAATCCTGAAGAGATATTTGTTAAAATACCTGATGCTGATTCCATTCCATCTGAGATTTTCAAGGCATGGGGACAATTGCTCATACAAAAGCTGACTAAAATATTCCAGGTTACTTGGCAAGAAAACTTTGTCCCCCAGGAGTTCAAGGCTGCCTACACTATCTCTCTAAAGGAAAAGGAAATTGATTATCCTGTGACAATCACAAAGGAAACTCTCTCCTAGTTCTTGTTGGCAAGATTCTTGTCAGACTCCCTAATAGACTGATTTTTTTTACTTTAAAGATGATCAGTATGTCGGGGTGGCTAGGTGGCGCAGTGAATGGAGCACCAGCCTTGGAGTCAGGAGTACCTGGGTTCAAATCCAACCTCAGACACTTAGTAATTACCTGGCCATGTGGCCTTGGGCAAGCCACTTAACCCCATTGCCTTGAAAAATCTTAAAAAAAAAAAAAAAGATGATCAGTATGTCTTTAGTAAGAGGAATGGTCTAAATTGTAAATGGTGTTTCCTTCTCAACTACTCCAGAGGAAATGCCAAGAGTAGAAGAGAAGTCTATATGAAATGTTCATCAATCTGACCAAAACTTTTGATACTGTCAGCTGGGAGGACTTGTGGAGGATAATGACAAAATTTGGTTGTCCAGAGAAGTTCATCAGTATTATACATCATTTTCATGAGGGCCTGGATAATGAATAACACACTCACACTTTTCCCAGTTTCCAATAGAGTTAAACAGGGAAGACTGTGTGCTTGCTCCCGTGCTTTTTAGCATGATGTTTTCAGTACTGTTGTTGGATGTTTTCAAGGAAGACAAAAATGACATCAGTCAGCCACCACTCTTATGATAAATTATTGGTACATGAATTTTTGTTCCTAGATGATTTTGCATTCAGTGCAAATTGATACATAGAAAGTAAAGAATAATTCCCTGACAGTTATGCTAATTTTAACCAGACAACACTCAGAAAGAAGAAGTTCTCCAATAACCACCATCATAACATCCATACATGGAATCATTAGTTATAGTAAATGGATAAATATTCAGTGGACAAGTTCACTTACCTTGGCAGCACACTTTCCAGCACACATTGTCAGAGTTAGCTTAGTGTTTGGGACCTTCTGAATAAAAGTATGAGAGAGAAGAGATTATTACTCTGCCTACCAAACTGAAGGTATGCGTAATCACTGTGTTGACCTCATTATTGTATGCCTGTGAAACCTGTATAGTATAACAGTTCCATATCAAGAAACTGGATCAATTTTATTTGAATTGTCTTATGAAGAGTCTATCACATGGCAGAATAATATTCCAGATACTGAGGTCCTTTCTCAAGTTAAACTATCAAACATTTAACTTTATTTCAAAGGACACAAATCTGATAGGATGGTCACATTGAATGCCAAATGTATTATTACCTAAAAGATTATTTTAAGGAGAACAGCACAAGCACTCATATGGAGGTTAGAATGATTGATGCAACATTATTCTCAAGGTTTCTCTGAAGAAATTCTGAATCTTGGCACAGGATCACCCATCAAGGGATGTTTGCATCAAAGAACATGTTTTTCTCTATGAACAAAATGGGATTATAGTAGCTCAAAAGAAATGTTTGCTACACAAATTTAGAGACATTTCCATTCCAAATGTTCATATGGACTATTTGTGCACAACCTATTGTTTAACCTTCTGAACTCATATTGGTCTGATCAGTTAAAGTTAGATACACGGTACCTTGCCTCCAACATAGTGATGCTATTTTGGTCCTCTTCAAGCTCAAAGGACAGCAACCAATCAAATCAACTACCATTTATCTCAGTTTGTCAATCTATCATCTATCTACTAAATATTGGTGGGGGAGAGAGTGAAGGAAGGATGTTCCAAGAGAACTAACATCTTTAGTGGGGGCTTGATGAACCCTTTTTAGAACTATTCATTTACCTTGGGTGTCTACCTGATTCACTCACATCTGTGGCTCCAAGAAGCTGTATCATTTGCAATAGCCATATCTTGGTAAACCATCTCTAAACCAAACTGAAGATAATCAACAGTCCTCAAACCCATCAGTGAGTTGGAGGATATCTATCCCAACCATGTGAAGACTTCCCTTGAAGTAATAGGCAGATGAGAATCATTTGTTCCAATTGCTATTAAGAAAGCTGAAGTAGACATTGCAGTCAGACATTGAAGACATCAAGGTCATCTACTGCTTCCTGGGCTATCATCAATAATCTTGATTTTTGTCCTGCTACTTGAGTTTAATGACTCTGGAAGAGAGGCCAACAACTTTACAGAGCTTCACTTAAATCCAAATCACCCACCAGTCAAGACATCACCTGTCATGTCATTGGTCCTCTTCAAAAATGAAGGACAAGACAATAACTAAATATTTATAAGTAGAATGTAAGTAACTTAAGAGTGGATCTATTTCAATTTGGTATTTGTTTTCCTTGCACCTTGCATGAACCTGATACATAGTAAATACTACCTCCTGGTTCTTATCTATCTGAAGACTCCTCTGACTCCTTTGTTGAATCCTTTTTGAGATCATGTCCTCTAACCATAGGTTAGTTAATCAGGGATAAATACTGAGACCTTTTCTCTTTATATTCTAGACTACTTTATTTGATGATCTAAATCTACCTCTCCTGTCCCAAAATCTCTACAGACTTCAGATCTTTAATCTCCAATTGCCTTTCAGATGTCTCAGTGATATACAGTAAACATCTTACACTTAACATGTCCAAAATTGAACTCATTATCTGTCCTCCTAAACCAATCTCCTTCACCTTCTCTATTACTGTAGAGACCAACACCATCCTATCTATCTCTCAGGTTTACAACTTTCCAGTCCTCTTGAACTACTTGCTATCTTTCATTCCCCACATCTAATATGTTACTAAAGCATGCTGATTTCACTTTTTCAGTATCTCTCAAATATCCCTTCTTCTTTCTTCTGACACCAATCTGATGCAGGTCCTCATCATTGTATCTGGGCTATTGTAACAACCTGCTGGTAGACCAGTCTTCCTCAAGTCTCTCCCCACTCTATTCCATCCTCTAGTCACTAAGATTATACTCCTGAAATTTAATCATATCACCCCTCTGAGATTCCATAAACTCCAGTGATTCCTTCTTGCATCTAGGATCCAATACAAAATCTACTGTTTAACATTTCAAATCCTTCATAACCTAATCCCCTCAGAGCTTTCCAGTCTTCTTAAATTTGATACTTTACCACTTACTCTTATATCCAGCGACTCCATGATGCTCCACAAATAAGACACTCCATCTCTCCAGCCCAGACATTTTCTCTGGCTCTCCCTCTCATCTAGAATACTCTCCTTCTCTGCTCTGACTATTGACCTCCCTGGATTTCTTTAAATTCCAACTCAATCCCTATAAAATCCCTGAAAGCCCTCCCCAACTTTTCTTAATTCTAGGACCTCCATCTCTGTTAATTATTTCTGTTTTATCCTGTTTATATAATGTGTTTTGTACATATTTGTTTGCATATGGAAACACACATCCCTCTCATTAGATTGTGAACTCCTTAAGGGTAGAGACATCTTTTGTCTCTTTTTTGTATCCTTAGCATTTAGCACAGTTTTTGGACCATATTAGGTGCTTAATAAATGTTTATTGATTGATTGAATAAATGTTTCTTAATTGATTGATTAGAAGAGATAGTGGACATTACTGGCTTAAAGTATTGTCACAATAGGGCACAATGGGACCAACACAGTTGAGGAAATCCTTAAAAACCAACCATAAAAATGAAATTTAGGGATAAATGTTGAATTTGGAAAGAAAAAGAAAGCTTACTCTTGACACATCTTTGTATCTTGCATCCAAACTATGCTGTCCCTGAATCTCCCACTCCTACATTCAGTTTTCCCATTTGTTGGGATTTCTGGCACTTCAGAAAATCTTGGATGCAACTCAGTTAACTCAATTTCTAATTAGGATTCTGCATTGCTTCTGTGGAAAAGGAAAACATCTTTGCCTCCTCCTGTGTTACCGAATCTTTAATATGTGACAGACTTATGAAAGGGAAGAGCAATACATATATATATATATATATATATATATATATATATATATATATATATATATATATATATATATATGTTAGTCTCTATGACTAGCAATTGAGATATCAGGAAAATATTTTTAACTCACTGTTATCCCTTTAGCCTGTAGATATTCAGAGTCTAAGCCACATCATTTTCATTATATGTGTTTCAAAATTACTCTCAGGATGATGATCTCTATCCCTTTTCTTTCATTGAAAGATAATTACCTCACTCATAGATTTTTTTCCCTTGAAAAACATTTTCAATTCATCAAATTAGTAATAATGAAATTACATTAATCAACAAACTTCTTAAATACATAGGTGCTCTGAAATCTATAAAAAACCTTTTTCTCAACTCCCTATCAAAATATTCTCTGGCAATACCCTCACCTAGAGTAACTGCTATTTCTTGAGTATGAATTCTATTTACTTTTTTTATCCCCATTCTATTCTTTGTTTTTCTCTGAGTTCCTAGCAAAGTTGAGTAGGATTCTGAGAAGAGAAAAAATGACTTCTTCAGTGTTTGGTTTTAAAATATAATAGTATGAATGCTGAAAAGTGTTGTTTGCATAATAACACTGTTTTATTTTTTAAAAAAATAATTTGTAATGATAGCCAGCTTGGATTATCTTGTTTCTTTTAACATGACTCCTCTCCTAGTATGAGGTAGCCTATGAAACAAAATCCATTCTGAAAATAGGTGAGATGAACATTTTTATCTGGAATAAATTGAATCATTTGGAAGCATAATAACATTGGGTATTTAAAAGCATATTACTCACACAAAATTTCTCTTTTTAAAATATGTTCCCTATCAAAAAATAAGCATATCATGCATTACTAGTCCTTCAATATTGAAGAAGACCATGCCAACCAATCAAGTGATTGGTGGCATGAGTTGCACAATTGTCTTATTATAGTGAGGGATATGCTATGTAAAGCACCCTTCTCACTTGCATTTGGCAGAATCATTCCACCCCATGGCCTGATTGATCAGAAACAGGACTGTTGGAAATACTGCTGCGGGTGCCTCTTGGCCTTAAATTGTTTTTGTTTCCTTCCTTATCAGTCAGACACAATTATCAGCACTAGACAAGCAGCAGTATGTGACATCTGGCATCAGGATGCAATAACCCAATAAATCCTAATCTGTCTCTCAATGGATTAATCATCATTATGACCTTTCCTCCCAGACATTCCACCTTTGATTGGCAGCAGCTTTAACACGAGGACAATGTCGGTTTGCCACACCTAGGTCGATGATGCTCTGTTAGTACACTCCCCAGAGCTCAAGATACTCTATTTGTTCCTTTCATAATTCATATTCAGGTTTATGTGTAGGTGTGCTTTTTAATTTGATCCTTCCCTGCAAAATGTTACTTACCTAAGACAAATAGTAAAGAAGTCAGGGGACTAAAGAGTAATTTCATTTACTTAAACATATCCCATTAGAGAGTGTGAGACATGGATAGAGAGCTAATCTTGGAGTTTGAAATACTCCCACCTCAGTATTTGTAGCTCAATCCCCACATTGTTATATGAAGGCAGTTTCTCTAATACTGTCTTCCTGCTATCCCACTCCCTAACCCCAACCAAAACCTTTCTCATACCTTTTTCTTTGGCTGAGTCACCTGACTTTCTTCTACTATTCCCTTCCTCTTAAAGATCCTTCTCAAGGCAGTGTTCTATTTTAGGTTAAGATATTGTCTACATGAATCAAATGTTAATTGATTCTGCAAGAGTAGCAACACATTACCATATTAATAGATGAATGCTTTATTAATGTGTCATGAGAGTGAATGGGTAGGTAGGAACTTTCTCTTTAGTACTACCTTCTTTCTCTCACCCCCACCCCAAAAACCTTTCAGAAACTTTTCTTTGTAAATCAGTCTCCATTACCATTCTGAATAGGCCTAGAAAAGAACAATCAATGCTACCAGTAATTATATCATGTCATACCATAGTAAAAATGAGAAATTTACTTTAAAAAATAAACATTGCTTTTTTTTTGTTTAAAAACAGATTATCAAGTATTGCTAAAACTTTTGATCCCAAACAAATCCCATTCCCTCCTTATTGCCCTCAGAGATGAAGGATTCTGAGTCCAAGACTCAGACAAGAATATTGTAGGGAAACTCCAAATATTGGGGAAACAACTTGCCTATTACCACAGGAACACTGCATCTTCAAGATATTAGAATCACATTGGAGGGGGGATACTTGAGGAGGAGGGGTGGTACAAATGGTTGACGAAATAATTCGGCTTTCCATGATTTAGTTCATGAGGACTATGTGTCCATGGAGGGTCCTTGAAAAAAAAGCTAAGTTATAAAGTGATTATAACTTGAAGTGATTTATGACTCTTAAGAAATGTATTTCTAATGAGATAGAAGTTGGGAGTAGTGACTATGAGGCAATGCTGCTTATCAAGCAATCAATCTCTGATTGATTGTACTCTCAGAGTGCTTTGAGTTTATCAATTAAGCACTCACTCAATCAACCTTTCCTTGATTGTAATTTGATTGATAGGACTTCTATCAGGTTAGATAAAAGGAGTATAATTTGACAAAAGGGGATCTAAGTACAAGAGAGTGTTAAAACAATAAAAACATTTTTAAAAGGAGAAGGCTAGACATCAGTGCATAAGTAATAGTAGGTAAAGAGGCACAAAGACCTATTATAGTAGAGGGAAAGAAGAAAGGGTGTGAACAATGAGTAACCCCTACTCAATAGATTTGACCCAGAGACAAAATAAGTACATTACCAATTGAATGCAAAAATCTATCCTACCCTGCAGGGAATTTGAGGGCTAGGACAGGTCAGGGGAGGGGGAAGGAAAAGACAAAGGAAGACTGATAACAGGGAAAGCTAAGCTGTAAGTGAAAGTAAACTGAAAGGTAATTTTAAAAAAGTTAAAGGGAAAAGGGTAGGAGTAATAAGAGAAAAGGACAGTGAAAAGTACAAATGAGGAAAGATGACAAGAAGGGGAATAAAGAATTGGTAATCTTAACTGTAAATGTGAATGGGATGAACTCTCCCAGAAAATAGAAATGGATAGTAGAAAGGATTAAAAATCATGATCCTACAATATATTGTTTATAAAAATTACATTTGAAGCAGAGAGATACACACAGGATAAAAGTAAAAAGCTGGAGCATTCTTTAGTAAAAGTAAAAAAAAAAAATCAGGGGTAGAATTTCTGATCACAGACAAAGCAAAAGCAAAAATTGATCTCATTAAAAGGCATAAAGAAGGAAACTACATCTTCTTAAAAGGCACCATAAGCAATGAAGTTATGTCATTATGAAACATATATGCACCTAGTGGTATAGCATACAAATTCTTAGAGGAGAAACTGAATTGATTACAAGGAGACATAGACAGCAATACTTTAATAATAGAGGACCTCAACTTCCCTCTCTCAGAGCTACATAAATCTAACCTCAAAATCAGAAGGAAGTTAAGAAGGTGAATAAAATCTAAGAAAATTTATTTATGATAAATCTTTAAAGAAAACTGAATGGGGGGTGGCTAGGTGGCACAGTAGATAGAGCACCAGCCCTGAAGTCAGGAGTACCTGAGTTCAAATAAGGCCTCAGACACTTAATAATTACCTAGCTGTGTGGCTTTGGGCAAACCACTTAGCCCCATTTGCCTTGCAAAAAAAAAAACATTAAAAAAACTGAATGGGGATAGAAAAGAATATAACTTTTTTTCTGCAGTATATGGCACTTATACTAAAATTGACCATGTTCTAGTACATAAAAACCTCACAATCAAAGGCAGAAAGACAGATATATTAAATGCATCTTTTACAGATCATAATGCAATAAAAATTACAGGTAATAAAGGGCCATGGAAAGCTAAACCAAAAATCAATTGGGAACTAAATAATTTGATTTTAAAGAATGAACAGATCAAACAGCAGATCATAGAAATAATCATTTCATTCAAGAAAATAATAACAATGAGATACCATACTAAAATTAATGGAAGGCAGCCAAAACAGTTTTTAGAGAAAATTTTATATATCTAAAGGCTAATTTGGGTATGCAGCTAAAAAAAAAGTAGGAAAAAGAATAAATTAAAGATTTACACATACCAAATAAGAAACTCTGAAAATCAAAGGAGAGATTAATAAAATTAAAAGCTATAAAACCATTGATGTAATAAATAAAAATAAGAATTGGTTTTTATGGAAAAAACCAATAAACTAGATAAATCTTTGATTAATCTGATTTAAAAAAAGAAAGAAGAAAACCAAATTACCAGTATCAAAAATGAAAAGTGGGGGTGACTAGGTGATACAGTGAATAGAGCATACAAATAAAGTCAGAATTGAGTAATTGGAAAAATGTCTACTGTCCATGGTTAAATTGAAGTTATGTAATAAAAATGACAATTTTACCCAAATTAAATTATTTATTCAGTACAATACCAATTAAACTACCAAATAACTATTTTAAACTAGCAAAAATAGTAACAAAATTCACCTGGAGCAACAGTGAAGAAAATCAAAGGACCTGATGAAAAAATGTAAAGGAATTTGGTCGAGTTCTACCGGATCAAAAACTATACTTTAAAGTGACAGTCATAAAAACTGCCTTGTACTGATTAAGAAATAGAGTAATGGATACTTGAACTTCCAGACAAGATGGCAGAAAAAAGCCAGGCACTGTTTTAAGGTCTCCAGATTTCCCCTCAGCACCAATATGAATCAAACTTCTTAAAAGAATTTGGATCCACAAAACCCAGAAAAAAGTTATGAGAACATCTACCAACAAGGTCTGTCTCAAGGGAGCCTGGGGGAACCAAAGGGAGAGAGGAGAGAGCCAATGCATGGGTGGTGGGATGTCCTGAGAACAAACACAGAAGCTTTTGCTATGTGAGCAGCTGGAAGGAGAGCTCCAGAGAGGCTGGTCAGAGAGATCCAATGAAGGGGCAGAAAAGTTCAAGAATGTGGCTAGACATTGATTTGGTCACTTGACTGGTCTGGAAAACCAGGGTCATGAGTCCCATATTTTCAGCAGAATCCCTGTATTGCCAGTTGAGTCTTCTCCCCCATCCCCATGGGAGAAAGTAACTCTTCACAGAACAGAGTAACACTTTTCCCCAATTTCCCCCAGGCTCAGGTGTGGGCAGTAGAACTCATCAACTCTGAGTGAGGATTAAAGAGATTAATGCTCTATCCCAAGGTCACAGCCCACATTGTTCAAGGATAACCAGGATACTGCTACACCTCCCACTCCCCCAGGCATAAGGAACAGACCAGTAATTAAGGTCACAGACACTCCAGAGAAAGTAACCAGCACCCCCTAATGGCCAGCCCACTAGGAGTTACTAAATTCAGTGAGCAAAGCCTCTAGGAATTTCAACACCAAAAGTCTGTGAACCAGTCCCTTCCCCCCACTACAAGATCCTAGGAAAATTAAGAAAAGTCATTGGAAAGGGGAGTCCATTGAAAGCTACCTTGAAGGCAAAGATCCTAACTCAGAGAGATCTGGAATTTCTGAGGATAATATTAATTGGTCTTCGGCCTAGAAAGACTTCTTAGAACAAAACAGAAGGAGCTTAAAAATCAATTGAGAAAAGAAACACAAGAGAAAATTAACACTTTGCAACAAGAAAACAAATCCTTAGAAAATACAATTGGACAGGTGTAAAAAGAAAATAATTCTATCAAAACCACAAATGGAGGGTGGCTAGGTGGCACAGTGGATAGAGCACTGGCCCTGGAGTCAGGAGTACCTGAGTTCAAATATGGCCTCAGACACTTAATTATTATTACCTAGCTGTGTGGCCTTGGGCAAGCCACTTAACCCCATTTGCCTTGCAAAAAACTAAAAAAATCTCCTTAAAAAGGGAGGACAGTAAAGAAATGGGAGGATGGGGGAGACTGAATGGGGTAAATCACATTACATAAAGAGGTATAAAGGACATATTGCAATAGAGGGGAAGAAGAAATGAGGTGAGAAATTCCTGTTTCTTACTCTCATCAGATTTAGTTCAAAGAAGGATTAACTAATTTAAGTTAAGAAACTTATCTTTTTGCATGAACTGATGTTGAGTAAGATGAGCAGAACCAGAAAAACACTGTACACCTTAACACCAACATGGGGGCGATGATCAACTTTGATGGACTTGCTCATCAGGCAACAATTAGGGACAATTTGGGGCTCTCTGCAATGGAGAATGCCATCTGTACCCAGAGGAACAACTGTTGAGTTTGACCAAAGACCAAGGACTAGTACCTGAAATTTGGGGGCGGGGGGAACTGATATCTTATTGTCTGATCTTGCTATCTCTTATACTTTATGTTTCTTCCTTAAGGATATGATTTCTCTCTCATCACACTCAATTTGGATCAATATATGCTATGGAAACAATGTAAAGACTGAAAAACTGCCTTCTGTGGGAGGTGGGGGTGGGGGAGGGAAATAAGATTTGGGGAAAAATTGTAAAACTCAAAATAAATTAAATCTTTAATCTAAAAAACCTTATCTTACCTTTCAAGTATTAAAAGGGGAAATGGGGAGGAGAGGAAAAGAGTAACTAAAAAAGGAAGGGAAGGGAAAAGGGGCAAAGGGAAAGGAGAAAAATAAGGGTGGAGGTTGGATATAAGGGGGGCAAACATACTGAAGGAGGTGGTATTCAGAAGCAAAATATTGAGGAATGTGAATGAGGTGAAAAAAGGGGGGAAATACAAACAGAGGGAAAATAGCATGGAGGGCAAAAAAATGTTAGTAATTTTAACTTTGAATATGAATGGGATGAACTCTCCCATAAAACATAGGCAAATAGCAGAGTGGATTAAAAAAACAGAATACAATATGCTGCTTACAGAAACTCATTTGAAGCAGAAAGATACATATAAAGTAAAAGTAAAAGGTTGGAGTAGAATATATTTTTCTTCAGCTGAAGTGAAAAAGGAAGGTGTAGTAATCCTTATCTCAGAAAAAGCAGTTGCAAAAATAGATCTCATTAAAAAGATAAGGAAGAAAACTATATCCTCCAAAAGCTACCATAGACAATAAAGCAATTTCAATACTAAATATGAATTTACCAAGTGGTATAGCATCCAAATTCTTAGAGGAGAAGTTGAATGAGTTACAGAAAGACATAGAGAGCAAAACTCTACTGGTAGAAGACCTCAACTTCCCTCACTCAGATTTAGATAAATCTAACCATAAAATAAATAAGAAGGAAACTAAGGAGATAAATAGAATTTTAGAAAACCTGGACATGATAGACCTTTGGAGAAAACTGAATGAAGAAAGCAAGGAATATCTTTTTTTTCTGCAGTACTTGGTACTTACATAAAAATTGACCACATCCTAGGGCATGAAAACATCATAATCAAATACAGAAAAGTAGAAATAGTGAATACTTCTTTGTCAGATTATGATGCAATAAAAGTTACATAAAATAATAGCCCATGGAGAAGTAGACCCAAAACTAACTGCAAACTAAATAACTTCATGTTAAAGAATAAGTGGATCAAACAACAGATTACAGATAGAATTGATGATTTCATCCTAGATAATGATAATAACAAGGCAAGGTACCAAAACTTGTGAGATACAATCAAGACAATTATTAGGGGATATGTTATATCTTTAAATGTTTATATGAATAAATTAGAGGAAAAGGAAATCAATGAACTAAGCTAGAAGCTAAAAAATTAGAGAAAGAACAAATTGAAAACCATCAATTAAATACTAAATTAGAAATTCTAATAATTAAAATAGAATTAATAAAATTGAAAGCAAGAAAACTATTAAACTAATAAATAAAACCAAAAGTTGAAAAACAATAATAAAATTGATAAACCTCTAGTTAATTTGATTTAAAAAAAAGAAAGAAGAAAACCATCTTGCTAGTATCATAAATGAAAAAAGGTGAACTCACCACCAATGAGGGGGAAATTAAAGTAATAATTTGTAATTATTTTGCTCAACTCTATGCCAGTAAATTTGATAATCTAAGAGAAATGAATAAATATTTACAAAAATATAAGTTGGCAGCGGCTAGGTGGCACAGTGGATAAAGCACTGGCCCTGGAGTCAGGAGTACCTGGGTTCAAATCCAGTCTCAGACACTTAATAATTACCTAGCCATGTGGCCTTGGGCAAGCCACTTAAATCCATTTACTTTGCAAAAAACTAAATATATATATATATATATATATATATATATATATATATATATATATATATATATATATATGTTGTCCAGGTTAAATGAAGAGGAAGTTAAAGACCTAAATAACTCAGAAAAAGAAATTCAACAAGCCATCATTGATTTCCCTAAGAAAAAATCTCCAGGGCCAGATGGATTCACAAGTGAATTCCATCAAATATTTAAGTAACAATTGGTTCCAATTCTAAATAAACTAATTGGAAAAATAGGTGAAGATGGAACTCTGTCTTTTTTCTATGACATCAACATGGTGCTGATAATAAACAAGGAAGAGTCAAAACATAGGAAGAAAATTATAGACCAATTTCACTAATGAATATGGATGCAAAAATCTTAAATAAAATCTTAACACAGGCATTACAGCAAGTTATCACTAAGATAATATACTATGACCAAAAGAGATTTATCCCAGGAATACAGGGTTGGTTCAATATTAGGAAAACTGTTAGTATAATTGACTATGTCAATAACAAACCTAACAGAAATCATATGATTATCTCAATAGATGCTGAAAAAGGCTTTGACAAAATATAGCACCCACTCCTACTAAAAACACTAGAAAGCATAGGAATAAAAGGATTGTTCCTTAGAATGATAAGCAGTATTATCTGAAACCATCAACAAGCATTATATGCAATGGTCATAAGTTAGAGGCATTCCCAATAAGATCAGGGGTGAAACAAGGATGCCTGTTATCACCACTACTATTCAATATTGTATTAGATATGTAACTTAAGCAATAAGAGAAGAAAAAGAAATTGAAGGAATTAGAATTGGGAAGGAAGAAACAAAACTCCCACTCTTTGTGTATAACATGATGGTATACCTAGAGAATCCTAAAACAATCATCTAAAAACTACTAGAAACAAATAGCAACTATAGCAAAATCGTAGGATATAAAATAAACCCACACAAATACTCAGCATTTCTATATATTACTAGCAAGATACAGTAGTTAGAGTAGAAAGAGAAATCCCATTTAAAGTAACTTCAGACAATATAAATTACTTGAGAGTCGATCTGCCATGGCAGACTCAGAAACTCTATGAAAACAACTATAAAACACTTATCACACAAATAAAGTCAGATTTAAATAACTGGGCAAATATCAGCTGCTCATGGATAGGTGAGTTAATATAAAAATCTCAATTCTACCTAAATTAAACTACTTATCTAGTGCCTTACCAATCAAACTTCAAAAAAATTACTTTAATGAGCTCAAAAAAAGTGTAATTAAATTCATATGGAGAAACAAAAAAGTCAAGAATATCAAGGAATTTAATGGGAAAAAAAGTGCAAAAGAAGGCAACTGCCTTACCAGATCTAAAATTATATTATAAAGTATCAGTCATCAAAACTGTCTGGTACTGGCTAAGAAATAGAGTGGTAGATGAATGGAATAGACTATGTGCAAAAGAGACAGTAAGAAATGATTATAGTAATCTTCTATTTGATAAATCCAAAGAGTCCAGTTTCCAGAATAAGAACTCTCTCTTTGATAAAAACTATTGGGGGAAAATTGGAAGTTAGAATGGCAGAAACTTGGATTATACCACCTCACACCCTATACTAAGATAAGACCAAAATGGATGCAGGATGGACATAAAAGATAATATTATAAGCAAACTAGGAGATCAAGGAATAGTTTACCTCTCAGATCTGTAAGAAAATACCATCTGTATCCACAGAAAGAACTGAGTTTAAACAAAGACCAAAGACTATTACCTTCACTTTTAAAAACAAAGTTGTCTTATATACTGTATAATTTTTCTATCTCTAATATTGTATTTTTGTCTCAATGATATAATATTTCTCTCCCCATACATTCAATTTTGATCAATGTATAACATGGAAACAATATAAAGATTATCAAGGGGGGAGGAGGAAAGAAGGGGAAGGGAAGGGAGGGTAGACAAAAAATGTGTATAATTCAAAACCTTAACAAAAAAAGATAGTAGAAATTGCTATTGTATATAATTGGAAAACAAATAAAATATTTATATAATTAAAAATTTTTTAAAAGAAATAGAGTAATGGATTCGGATAGGTTCAAAAGAAACAGTAATAAATGAATCTAGTAATATACTGTTTCACAAACCCAAAGACAATAGTTTCTTGGATAAGAAACTATTTGACAAATATGGTTGGAAAAATTGGAAAATAGTGTGACAAAAACTAGGCATAAATTCATATCTCACACCCTATACCAAAATAAGATCAAAGTAGGTACAGAATTTAGACATAAAAGGCAAATCAAGAAATACTCTGTCAGATCTATGGAAAGGGGAGAAATTTATAACAAAACAAAAAATAAGAGTACATTATAAAATGCAAAATGGATGATTTTTGGCTCTATTAAATTAAAGGGTTTTGTGCTAGTAAAACCAATGCTGCCAAGATTAGAAGGGAAAATAGAAAGTTGGGAAACAATCTTCACAGTTAGAGGTACTGATAAAAGTCTCAGAAAGTTTTCAGATGAAGGAATTAAAGCCATATATAATCATAGGGGAAAATGTTCCAAATCATTACTGATTAGAGAAATTCAAATCAAAGCAACTATGAAGTACCACCTCACACCTATCAGATTAACCAAGATGACAAAAAGGGAAAATAATCATTGTTGGAGAGGTTACAGGAAGATTTGGACAATAATGCATTGTTGGTGGAATTGTGCACTAATCCAACCAATCTGGAGAGCAATATGGAACTATCCCCAAAGAGCAACAAAACTGATCATACCCTTTGATCCCACAATACCAATACTCAGTCTATATCCAGAAGAAACCATAAAAATGGGAAAAGTTTCAAATGCCCTTTTTGTAGCGACAAAGAAACAGAAATTAAGAGGATCCCCATCAGTTAGGGAACAGTTGAAAAAGTTATGTATATGAATGTATAGTATACTATTGTTTTATAAGAAATCACAAATGATCAGACTCTATAGAAGCATGGAATGAATTACTAATGCTAAGTGAAGGGAGCAAGACCAAAATAACATTGTACACATTAAAAACTTTGTGAGTTGATCAACCTTGTTATGGACAGATCTGTTATAGACAATGCTATCTACATCCAGAGGAAGAAAAACAAAAAGAAACAAAACAACAACAAAAAATACAGAATCTGAATGAATGTTGCATTTACTTTTTTAAAAAATTCACTTATTTTTTTCATTCCTTGTCATGGATTTCTTTCTTTTCTCTTAGTGCTAATTCCTCATACAGAAAATGACTAATCTGTAAACATGTAGAACACAAATGTAAATGCAACTTTTTACCAGTCTATGCACCATTGAGGGGATGGGGTGGGAAGGGGGTGGAAGAAAATTATTTAACATATAAATATGTATATGCATGTGGATAAATGTTGAAAAACTTTTATAGCATGTAATAAAATAAAATACTAATTGAAAAATAGAAAAAAAAGATATTAGAATCACTCCTACTCTCCACAGTGACATGTACCAGGAGGTCTGCAAGGGTATGAACCTCATTCAATCTACAAACAGTACAGCAGAAGGAGTGCTGAAACCCCTCAGTGTTACATTAGTAATATATCATCAGATCTCAGTAGAAAGGGGGAAGATATCTTAGAGTCCACCAAACCTCCCTTTTCTTCTAGTTATCTCTTCTCCATGTACTTTTTGACATTTTGACAAGTCTCTCTCATGACTTGAGCATATCCAGTCAGCGTCAAGGACTATATTATCACTTGCTATGCTCTGAAAGACTTTGGAACTCTGTTTAATGCAATGACCATTCATATAACTCATAATGAAGAATGGAATCCACTTGGAAGTATGCTGGTAAATGTTTAACAATCAGCTCTCTGAAAAAATGTGCATGTCTTATTTTTCGTTTTCATTTATATGATTAACATTTTTTCCATCATTTCTTATGTCTGCAGTCAATAAAATAGTAAATCAATACCCAATTTGTAGCATTTGCAAATTTCCAAGGTATAAATACTTACATTAAAAAATTAACAATAGGGGGTACCTAGGTGACATAGTGGATAAAGCACCAGCCCTGGAGTCAGGAGTACCTGGGTTCAAATCCGGTCTCAGATACTTAATAATTACCTAGCTGTGTGGCCTTGGGCAAGCCACTTAACCCCATTTGCCTTGCAAAAACCTAAAAAAAAAATTAACAATAGACTCTCATGGACCAGTACAAACTAGCACTATCACACCCTCTCAGAGAGGTGATGGATTGAGCATGCAAAGTGATAGACATTTTTAGCCATGACTAATGGAGAAATTTTATTGTTTGACTATGTGTATATACTATGGGGGGGGGTTTGTTTTTTAAGAACTAAGGAGAGATTGAGGAAAATGCTTATTGGGGCAGCTAGGTGGCACAGTGGCTATAGCAGGAGGACCTGAATTCAAATCCAACCTCAGACACTTAATAATTACCTAGCTGTGTGACTTTGGATAAGTCACTTTAACCCCATTGCCTTGCCAAAAAAAAAGAAAATGCTTGTTAAATTAATATATATTTAATAGCCTGGGAGGGAGAGGGGAGTGTTTGTTTCCAAAGTAAAATGAAAATAAGAAGAAGAAGAAAGAAAGAAGAAGAAATACAGCATAAGTTTTGATGAGTAGAAGTTGCATTAGACTGTGTGTATGGTGGGTTATGAAAAGGCATTATTAAAAAGATGAAGAGATTATATAAATATCTTGGGAACAGAACAATCATGGAGTAAATCAACATACTTGGTTAATGCAAATTTGCCACTGAACTAAGTTCAAACCCACTCTCTCAGAATGTGTTCCCAATATGTTGGGGAAAGCTGTATACTTTTGATATTACCATTTCTTTGAAGGGCAGTGAATAAAGGACTGGCCCTGGAGCCAGAAGGACCTGAATTTAAATCTAGCCTCAGACACTTACTGGCCCATGTGACCCTAAGTAAGTCACTTAATTCTCTTTGTCTTAGTTTCCTCATCTATAAAATGATGTGGAAAAATAAATGGCAAACCATTCCAGTATCTTTTCTTTACTTTTTTGTTTTTGGTCACAATACATCTTTATAGAGCCTATACTGATTTGTTGGGGTATAAAATACAGTGTATTCTAAGTATATGAAAAGTATAAAAACATTGAGCAACATTAAAATTGCAATAGTCAGCCATGTAAAATATAATTTAGGAATTAACAAACTAACAGGCATAAAGCATTACTAAAGTACTGATTTCAGTCAAGCAATCTTGACTGATCAGTTCCTTTTTTGAACTTATATTAGTGATACCACTGCTAAGCCTCTTTGGGTCCTGATCTACAAACAGAATCCTTGAGGGACAAAAACAGTGTTCACACACCAGACAGCATCAAGGAAACTATGCCATTGGAGAATATCAGAAGCAAATAAACCATTGTGATGCTTTTATTGTCAAAAAATAATCCAGCAACGATATTCACAGAAGGTGACCACCTTTTCTGCAAGTGCTGTCAGAAGAAATTAGAGTGACATTCTCAATCCACCCAATCTTCATTCCAAAATGTGCTAGGAAGTCTCAGGGCTGACCGTGCACTGGGGCCAGGTGTCTTAGTCCTGTTTCCCCCATTGCCCAAAATTTGATGTGAAGGGCAGTGATGCCTAATTCTTTACATCTCTGGGCAACATCCTGAGTGCCCAACATAGCAGCATAGGGAGAAGATTTGTCTCTGCCAGTCTTGACTTTCATTGCACCAGTTACACGAAGAAGATTTCTTGCCAGAGAGAGATCAGTCACATGGACAAAGGTGTCATTGAAGGAAGCAAAGATATGGCAGACACCAAACACATTTTCTCCCTCTGCAACCTGAGGTCCAAGGCTGATACCTGCTCTTCCTTCTTTTCCTTCCCCTTGCAAGGTGCCATTTTTGCTCCTTTGCTTGGGCCACCAACACCCCCCAGTATCTTTTCTAAGAAAACCACATATGGGGTCATAAAGGGTCAGACACAATTGAAAAGACTTAAAAACAAAGCTAACATTAACTTGCATGACACATGACTAATATAGAAGACAAAACCTTTTATCCTAGCCTCACAACCTTACAAAACCTTCCAAACATGATAAATAGATATACAAGAAATACATTAATTTTAGCATTTTAGCTGTTTCAATAGGCTAAGACATCAACAATCTTAACAAAGTAACAACTTGATAAATTAATAGCAGAGACAGCTAATCCCTATTGCCTCCCTTGCTCACTTAGGACACCTAAAAACCTTCATACTATATCAGAACTATACAATGGAACACATCAGCTCATGCTTTAGAATTCATAGAATAACCAGCATAGGAGGAGACTGATGTAACTTTAAGACCTTGTCCTCAGGAGAGCAACATCAAAAGACAAGGAATTAGAAGGAAAATATACAGAGTATATGTGGGGGGGGGGGAGTAGAGGCTGAAATGGTCAAAGATATCAAGAATAATAATCAATTAAAAACCTTAAGCACAAAGAAGTCTAAAAAAAGCAGATATTAACTGCAGAAGGAAAGATGATTTTGTTTATATCTAAGTGAGTCTAAAGATAGAAATGTACATATATGTATGTATGTACATACATATATGTACATTGGGAAATGAATCAACACTGAAGAGGTAAAGACCTTGTGGATTTCAAAGAGAACATGCAAACAAAGTGGCATGTTCCCCAGAGACAGAAATTATAAATAGATAACATTTACATGGTCCTTATTTTGTTCTAGGAACAGTACAAAGTGATTTATAAACTCATTTGATTTTCACAATATCCTTGGTTGATAAGTGCTATTATTATCTTCATTTTAACAGATGACGAAACCGAGGCAAACAGTGATTAAGAAGTTTGACCAGAATCATTCTGTCATACAGCTAGGAAATGTCTGAAGTTAGATCTGAACTTAAAATCTCCTAAATTCAGGCATAATTTGTGGTCTATCCAACAGAAATATTTGACAGAATTTTTTTAAAAAGGAGGAAAAATACCTTGAAAGCTTTAGGTAATTGGAAGACAGGTGTTGGTGGTGTGAAGGTCATGAGATGCATAGATCTCCAAGAATAAATGACCATTACTGCTGCTGCTGTTTCTCACTTCCTTGTTCCTAAACACTGCATTCCATTTTGGTAGTCTGTCTATTCTTATATTGAAGCCATTCAAAATTATAAGCTTGTCCTCTTTTGGCATATTGATGATAAGGACCCCCAAATTTCAAAATATTTTTCCTTGACCTCATCAGGATTCATCATGGTGGATCTAAACACACTGATGATGATGGAAGTAACAATTTTCTGCAAGTAACAATTACATTGTCATGAGCCTATCATTCACTCCTTTTGATAGGCACACATGCCTGTTGACTAGATTAGTTTCACCTACATCAGCAGGTAAAGGAATTACTATTAAAACCAAAAATCAATTATACAGCAAATTTTAATATGATTTTTCAGGGGGAAAATAAACATTTAACAAAGTGAAAGAACTTACAAGCATTTTTCATTAAAAGACCAGAGCTGAACAAAAAAATTGACTTCCAAATACAAGACTCAAGGAAAATATCAAAAAGTAAAAAAAAAGAAGAAAAACATAGAAATATAAGAAACCCAATAAGGTTAACTGTTTACATTTCTATATGGCAGGATAATAATTTGTAATTTCTAACAACTTATTACTATAAGAGCAATTAGAAGGAGTAATTGTAAACTGAGGGTAAGGATATAATGTGACTGATGGAATGATATACAAAAAATGAATTAAGGGGTGAAAAAGAAAATTGCACAGCAAGAAGAAGAAGAAGAAGAAGAAGAAGAAGAGGGAAATGGCATGGAAGTAAACTATAAAAAAGGGGAAGATGGGTAGAGGGATGACAAGCAAAGCTTAAATCTTACTCTTGACAAAAATTAGCTCAAAGTTATTACAGCAATTTATCACCAGGATAATATAGGTGATCTTATAAGTACTATACCAGGAATACAGGGCTGTTTCAATGTTAGAAAAACAATCAACATAATTGACAATATCAAAACAAAACTAACAGAAATCATAAATATCTCAATAGATGCAGAAAAATCTTTTGACAAAATTCAGCGCCCATTCCTAGTAAAACACACTAGGGAGCATGGGAGTAAATGTTTTCCATAAAATGATAAGCAGTATCTATCTAAACCCATCAACAAGCATTATATTTAGTGAGAATAAGCAAGAAACATTCACAATTAGATCAAGGATGAAACAAGGATGACCATTATCACCATTATTATTCAATATTGTATTAGAAATGTTAGCTTTAGCAATAAAAGAAGAAAAAGAAATTGAAAGAATGAAAGAAAGGCGAAACTCTCATTCTGTAGATGTTATAATGGTATATTTAGAGAATCCCAGAGAATCAACTAAAAGACTACTTAAAACAATTAACAACTTTAGCCAAATTGCATAATATAAAATAAACCCATATAAATCATCAGTAGTTCTATATATATTACCAACATGCCCCAGCAGCAAGAAGTAGAAAGTGAAATTTAATTTGGAATTACTGTAAGCAATATGAAATATTTGAGAGTCTGTCAAGAAAAACCAGGAACTCTATGAACACAATTATAATACACTTTTCACATAAATAAAGTCAAATCTAAACAATTGGGAAAATATCAATTGCTCATGGGTCAACCTAGCTAAATATAATAAAAATGAAAATTCTCTTAAATTAAAAACCTTGCTTAATGCCATACCAATCAATCTACCAAAAAGTTATTTTATAGGAATGGAAAACATAATAAAACTTATCTGAAAAAAACAAAAGGTCAAGAATATCAAGAGATAAAATGAAAAATTCAAAGGAATGGTGTCTAGATATAACAGATCTACAACTATATTATGAAATGACAATCATCAAAACTATTTAGTACTGGCTAAGACAGAATGGTAGGCCAGTGGAATAGGTTATATACATAAGACACAGTAGTAAATGACTATAAGAATCTACAATTTGATAAACCCAAATATTCCAGCTTCTGGGATAAGAACTTGCTGGTTGACAAAAACTACTGAGAAAACCAGAAAATAGTATGGCAGAAACTAGGTACAGACCAATTTCTCATACTATATACTAATGAGTATATGAGTTATACATAAAGAACAATACCAAGAAAATGAAGAGAAGATAGAATAGTTTATCTGTCAGATTTATGGATAAAGGAAGAATTTAGGATCAAAGATGATATACAGAGCATCACAAAATGTAAAATACATCATTTTGATTATAAAATTTAAAAGTTTTTGCACAAACAAAACCAATGCAACCAAGATTAGAAGAAAAGCAGAAAACTGAGGGGAAAATTTGTAACAAATATCTCCTATAAAGACCTCATATCTCAACTATGTAGAAAATTGAGTAAAATTGATAAACATACAAGTCATTCCTTAATGGATAAATGGTCAAAGGATATGAACAGTCAGTTTTCAAGCAAAGGAATAAAACTATCTCTGGTTATATGAAAATGCTCCAAATCTGAGAAATGAAAATTAAAATAACTCTGAGGGACCATCTCATATCTATTATAGTGACTAATATGACTTTAAAGAAAAGGAAAATGTTGGATATTGGAGGGCATGTGAGAAAATTGAAACACTAATGCAATCTTAGTGGAGTTGTGAACTGATCTAAACCCTTCTAGAGAGGAATTTGGAACTTTGTCCAAAGGACTATAGAACTGTACATATCTTTTGATCCAGGGATTCTGTTGCGAGGTCTATATTCCAAATATATCCTTTAAAAAGGGAAAATAACCTAATTATATAAAAACTTTTATAGTATCTCATATTGGTTTGGCTGAGAATTGTTAATTAAAGGTGTGTCCAACCATTGAGAAATAATTAAATAATCTATGATTGAAATGGAATATTATTGTGCTATAAGAAATGATGAGCATGAAGATTTCATAAAAACCTGGAAAGACTTATAAGAATTGTAAGTGAACAGAACTAGGAAAATGCTGTACACAGTAACAGCAATATTGTTCAATGAAGAACTGTGAATGACTTAGCAATACAATGATCCAACACAATCCCAAAGAACTAATGGTGAAACATATTATCTACATCCAGAGAAAGAGCTGATAGTGATTGAATATCAACTGAAATATTCCATCTTTCACTTTTTCATTGTTTTTCTTTTATTCAGGTCTTCTTGTACAATATGGAAATATTTTATAAAATTGCATATGTATAACCTCTATCTGATTGCTTACCATCTCAGGGAGGGATTAAGGGAGGGAATCAATGCAGAGATCAAAACTTTAAATAAAAATGTTTGGAAAATGGCCAGGGAAGAGGAAGAGTAGCTGTTCAGTCATCAAGTTGGCTGCCAAATCCCACTGCTGCTTAGAGAGAGAGGACTCTTTGGACTGAGTTGTGAGTACAGCCCATCTGCTGTAACAGTTTACCAGGGTGTGGCCATGGGTTCTATGACTTCTTGGAACCACAGGTGAGAGGTGGGTGTGAATGAGGAGGATACCAAAGGTGGAAAGCAGCCCAGAAAATCCTCAGTAGCCTTTACACCAGAGGTTCTAATACTCCTTGAAAAAACCCTCCAGCTCCACCACCCAAAAATAATTCTCCCTCCTCAAGAAGTACTATACATAGAAAGGAAAAAAAGAAAAGAAATATTTATTGATCACCAACTGTGTGCATAACACTGTGCTAGAAGATTTAAAATACTATATCATCTGATGTTCAGAACAACCCTGCGAAATAGGCAGTTATTACCCTTACTTTACAATTGAGAAACTGAGGCAAATAGAGGCTAAATGATTACCCAGTGACACAGAGCTATTAAGTGTCTGTGGTCAGATCCAGGTCTTCCTAATTCTGAACCCAATGTTCTATCCACTCTTCCTCCTAGCAGCATCTATCAAAAAAAAAACAAACACATATAAACAAGGAGACTACAGAATGCTAAAAGAAAGCATAAACAACAAACCAATATCAATATTAAATTGGCTTATTCCAAATGTCTTGGCTCCTAAATTTATAAAAAATGAACTAAATTACAGGAATATATTATAAACAGAAACACAATAATTGCAGAAAGTTGAAATGCTGCTTTCTCTCTTCCTTTTGAAATCTAATAGAAAGATAAACAAGAGATAAGTATATAGATCAATAACTTTAATGAATATTGTTTCCAAAATTTTAAACAAAATCTTGTCAAACAAATTCATCCAAGAAGTCATTTATTATGAGTAAGTTGCACTTATCCTAGGGATGTGATTATAGTTCAACATTAAGAAAACAATCAACATATTTAATCAAATTTTTAAAAATCCAAAGCTTCATGATTATCTCAATAGATAAAGAAAAAGTCTTTGACAAACTTCTAAATTCACTTATCCTTTTAAAAAATTTGAAGACTGGGCTTAGAGAGATTTTTTAAAACATAAAATTTATCTATCTAAAACCAAAATAAAGCATTACATACAATGAGGATACTTTAGAAATGCTCCCAATAAATATAGGATTAAAGCAAGGATGTTCATTTTCCCTAGGATTATTTGGTATAGTTCTAAAAAATATTAGCAATAGCAATAATCCAAGAGAAAGAAAGTAAAGACAAAGAAAAAATTTAATCTCTTTTTTGGTTCCATGATGATTTATTTAGAAAATCCAAGAGAAATGGCAAGATATATTTTAGATAATTAATGAGTTCAGCAAAGTTCCAGACTAAAAACTATACCAAGAAAAAGTCAGAGCTGACTGCAGCTCTGAGTACATCCCATTAGATAAATGCACTATTGACTGAGGGAACACAGATAACATTCTTGATTGGTCACTGGCAATAGGGATTGTGTCAAAGATGATTGGTAACTATGGCTCAAATCAATGGAGTGCATCTATAGGAAATGGTTACTGTATAGCCATTAAGAATCAGATTGCCACTCTTTGGGATCTCTTGCCTCAGGACACTTTTCCAGCTCTTTTGCTTTCAGAGAGAATGACAGGAAATCCCCTTTTTTTCCTATCTTCTCTCTAGGTGTCAATGGTAGCTTGCAGCAGAATTATATAGGAATAAGAAAAAATGAATGTCAAGGAAATTCTTGAGTTTCTAGCAACCCTTTGTCTATTTTCTTTTGTGAATGAAATTTAGCAAATAGCAGTACTTAGAAATTGATGTTGCTAACCTTTGTGGTTAATCATGTAGGTTGAAAGATTCTTATTTCAGAGTATGTGCAATAAATGAATAGAGGAAGAACATTTTAAGTAATAGCATAATTGGTGGAAGAAAAGAAGAGAAATTCCAGGATCACCTTGTACCTAAAGATTAATTTTTTTAATTTGTAAAAAACAATTTATGAAAGGCCCCAAACTCTGGATACTATTAAACCTTCTTAATAGTTGTGAATGCTGGGACAATGCAGGTATGAGTTTAATGCCAAATATTTTTATAGCAGTTCCACAAAGAGCTTTTACCAATCAAATTATATGAGTTCAACAGGTCATTATAGTGTTTTATGCATTTCTTCACATCTCTGAGATCTTTGAATCTTTTACATTTTATGGGAATTTACATTTTATGGGAATAAATTAAATCATGATAACCCTTTATTGACCATCATTTATAGAGAGAGCATTATTATATGCATTTTGAGGGAATACTAAAGATAAATAAATCTAAGTTTTGTTTCAAAGAATGGAGTATTACTCTGGCATGAAGGCAGAGTCAGAGAGATAAACCTGACCCTCTTTGGTTGAAGTTCTATGCCTCAAGCAATTCTGTGATCAAAGAGACTTATTTGGGGGACCTTGGAATGAAGGATACAAAAACAAAGATAAACAAATTCAAGGTAATCTGAGAAAAGAAGGTATAATAACAAATGGAACTTTTGGGGAAAGAGAAAAGAAATTTTGAAATAGGATTCGGGAAAGTTTCTTATAAATTAAACTCTCAATTTAAGCTAATAACTTCTAATTTCAGCACCACGTCCTAATCAAAAAACCAGCAAAAAAGAATTTAGGAAATCTAGGTTATGTGACACCTAAAGGCAAACTCCAAAATGTGCCAATAGATTTTTTTTGGAAATAATGACCCAGGATTAATCATATTTCATACTATTTAGATATATTCATGAATGGTGCTTATAATAGGTTTTTTTGTTTGTTTTTGCAAGGCAATAGGGTTAAGTGACTTGCCTGGGTCACATAGCTAGGTAATTATTAAGTGTGTGAGGCCGAATTTGGTGCTCTATCCTCTGAGCCACCTGGCTGCCTGCTTATAGTCTTTTTAAGATTATCATTGCTACCATGACAACTAAAAGTTTAATTTATCAAAAAGAAGTAAAATTCAGAAAAAGCAATGGTTAGAACAGTAAGCTCTTTGAATTTAAAAAATATATTTTTGGTCCTCTTTATAATCATAAATATTTTCATAGAAGATCCAGCCATTTAACTTTAAGGTCTTTTAAGAACTATTCTGGGTTTCTAAAATCCTAAGAATCATCTTGACATCCAGTAGATCCTGTGATGTCAAAGGTTATTTGCTACTTCATATTTCCATGACTCTATATTAATGTGCCTAAAAGTCCCACAGTGACAGCAAAAAAAAGTATAATAGGAAGTTAGAATTCATGAAGCTAAAAACAGTAATCATAAGTGTAGCAACATTGTGTACTGAATAAAACCCTGGATTCTGAAAAATTAGGTCCATATCCTCAGATATGAGGAACAGCTAGGTAATTCAGTCAATAGTGTCAGTCCTAAAATCAGCAAGACTTGCTCTTCTTCATCAAATCTAGCCCCAGACACATAGGAGCTTTTGTGACACTGGGCAAGTCACTTAACCCTGTTTTCAAGTAACTTAACCCTATTTGCCTCAGTAAAATGAGATGGTAGTAGTAAACCACTTTAACATCTTAGCCAAAAAAACCTCAAAAAGGTTTATGAACAGTTGGACATGACTGAAAAAGAATTAAACAATAAAAATATTTATATAAGACAATAATATAAAAGGCAAAATATAAAAGGACTCTCAGCAAGGAGGTTAGAAACTTGCATCACCTTGAGGCAAGTCTAGTTCCAAGAACATCACATATCCTCTAAATTTATTCCATGTCAGCTTAAAATGAATTTATCATTCTGCTTCATTAGTTACAACAAAGATTTAAACAATAGATTTGAATGTATCCCTATCTTTCATCCCAGAGCCAAGTACTGACATCTATGCCCATCTCCCAGCCAACTTTTAGTATAAATTCTCCCTCACAATTACATCAAGATTCTAAAGGAAGGGGAAGCTAGGTGGTGCAGTGGATAGAAGACTGACTCTGGAGTCAGAAGGACTTGAGTTCAAGTTTGACCTCAGACACTTAATAATTACCTAGCTATGTGACCCTGAGCAAGTCACTTAACCTCATTGCCTTGCAAAAAACAATAACAAAAAAAGATTCTAAGGGAAGCACCTTCAGATCTCAAAATGGATATATAGAGAAAGGAAGAACTAAATGTAGCTCAAATCACCAAGCAGAAGATTCTGAATTTCAAATACTATGCTTTCTCATAACAAATTTCAAAGATGGCTCGCATCAACATTGTCAAGGTTCATGGACCTAGTATTCTCCTGACTTCAATGGCATCTAAAGCTGGCAAGTTTGATGTTTAAAGACCATCAGAGACTTGACTGATTTTTAAAGAAAATATAAAGGACTATATACACTTGAGCAGAATGTAGGCTCCTATGCTTTACAAAGAAACAGAACTATCAATGGTTTAATGTTGCATGAACACTTGCAAAATGAAATGACTACACAGGTGCACCCTAAAACAATGAATAATTGGAGCAGCTAAAGTAAGGAATTTGCTATTTGCGGTGTTGGAGGGTTAATGGGAAAAGTGTGAACAGGAGTGAGCTATGACAAGACATCGTATATTGTTAATTTAAAAGACTGGTGAATTATATTCAGCATCCAAGCAGAAAGAAATTATATTGAAAGAGAATAGCCAGGGGCAGAGCCAAGATGGAAACAGGAAAACAGTCTTTCTTAGGTGCTCTCTCTATATATAATATTTCAAAACTCATAAAATAACGACTCTAACTAAATCCAGTGAGGCAGTTCTCCAGCCCAAGGTAATCTGGAAAATAGAGGAAAGGCTCAAATCCACAGAGTTAGATGGGCAGCCTGCCAGAGTGAAGGAACTTCAGCCCTCCCAGAGGCAGCCAGAGAGCCTGGGAGCCAGGGCTCATAGCAGTGGGGGAAATTTCCTGACCTACACCCCAGGGAGCAGCGGGCACAACTTGTAAGATCAGTTGGGGGACTTCTGACAAAGAAAGTGCATGAAGCCCAGTCCACAGGGCACTCAACGAGCCACTTGGTGGCAGCCCAGATCCAGGAACTGGAAGCAGGCACAGTCAGTAAGCATGAGCCCTCAGGCAACTGAGGCTTGAGTGCTCAGCTTAGGTAGAGGAGTGGAGAGAGTCTGTCCTCTATACCTGGAACAGGACTCTGGGGCTCTGACCACATTCAGATCTTGATAATAGTCTAGGCCCCCATAGAACAGCAGGGCCTCCCCACCTCAGCCCCATGGCAGACGGGTGCGCTTGTGGTCATTCACAGACCAGGAGAAAGAGCTTCACACACTGAGATCCTGGTTGGAGTGTGTGTCCTAATAATACTCAAAAGCTCAGGAAGCACCCCAAAACCAGACACAAGCTGGGTAAATGAGTTAACAGAGAAAGAAAGAGGAACACCATTGAGAAATCCATTGCCTATGATCCCAAGGGGAAGGATCAAAATACTCAATCTGAAGATGAGGAAGTACAAGCTCCTGCATCTAAAGACTGCAAGAAACACAGAAATTGGACTCAGGCTACTGCAGAGCTCAAAAAAAGATTTTGAAAATCAAGTGAGGGAGATAGAAGAAAAATTGGGAAAAGAAATGAGAGAGATGAAGGAAAAACATGAAAATGAAATCAGCAGCTTAGTCAAGGAAATCCAAAAAAATTGCTGAAGAAAATAACACATTAAAAACCAGCATAGGTAAATGGATAAAGCAGTTCAAAAAGTTATTGAGGAGAAGAATGCTTTAAAAAGCAGAATTGATCAGATGGAAAAAGAAATAAGAAAGCTCTCCAAGGAAAACAACACCTTCAGATGTAGAATGGAACTAAAGGCTAGCTGCTGACTTCATGAGAAATCAAGATACAATACTTCAAAACCAAAAGAATGAAAAATTAGAAGAAAATGTGAAACATTTCATTGAAAAAACAACTGATCTGGAAAACAGATTCAGGAAAGATAATTTAAAAATTATTGGGTTATCTGAAATTCATGAATCAGGAAAAGAGCCTTGGCATCATTTTTAAAGAATCCCTACAGGAAAATTGCCCAGATATCCTAGAAGCAGAGGGCAAAATAGAAATTTAGAGAATCCACTGATCTCCCCCAGAAAGAGATACAAAAGAAAACAATTCCCAGGAATATTAGGGCCAAGTTCTAGAACTCCCAAGTCAAAGAGAAAATATTACAAGCAGCCAGAAGGACCCAATCCAAATATCGTGGAACTGCAGTCAGGATCACACAGGACTTAGAAGCAACTACATTAAAGTCTCGTAGGGCTTAGAATATAATATTCCAGAAGGCAAAAGAGCTTGGAATGCAACTGAGAATCAACTACCCAGCAAAACTGAATGTCCTCTTCCAGGGAAAAAGATGGACTTTCAATGAACCAAGGGAATTTCAAATTCCTGTTAAAATGGCCAGAGCTGAACAGAAAGTTTGATCTTCAAATACAGGACTTAGGTAAAGCATAGAGAGTGGAGGAGAAGGGTATGAGGGACCTAATGATGATGAACTGCATGTATTCCTGCATAGAAAAATGATACTTATAATACTTATAAGAAACTTCTCATTTAGTAGAGCAGGTAGAAGGAGTTTATTTAGATGGAGCACAGGAGAGAGCTGAATTTGAAGATATAATATATTGTCAAAATGGAGTCAGTGGCTAAAAGGGAAATGTAATGGGAGTAAGAGAAAGGAGAGGTAAAATAGGCTAAGATATTTCATATATTAAGATTTTTTATTACAATGAGCTATTGCAATGATATGGAAGGGGAGAGGTGAGGGAGAATGAGGGAACCTTTGCTCTCATCAGAGGTGACTCAGAGAAGAAGCAGTTTATATATACTCAATGAGGTATAGACATCTAGAGTAAGAAAGAGAGAAGGGGGACAGGGGAAGGGGGAAGGGATATGAGTGATGGAGGAGAGGGTGGAACATGGGGAAGAGTGGTCAGATATAACACATTTTCTTTTTTACTTCTTGCAAGGGGCTGGGATAGAATGATCTGTCTAGGACCACAGGGCTGGGTGGTTGCTGTGCCTTAGGGGTGGTATGTGGGCTCAGGGCCTCTTGGTTCCAGCGCCAGTGATCAGTCTGCTGTGCCACTCAAGGACAGAGTGAAAAGAGAGAGAAAATATAGTATATGGTAGTGGAGAAGTACGGATGGAGGGAATTGCGATCAGCAATGGCAACAGTGGAAAAATATGGAAGTAACTCTTGTGATGGACTTATCATAAAGAATGTGATCCACCTGACAGAATTGGTGGTGTTGGAACACAGATTGAAGCATACTTTTTATCATCATCATCATCATCATCATCATCATCATCATCATCATCATCATTATCATTATCATTATTATTATTTGGGGATTGCAGGGCAAATGGGATTGTGTGGTTTGCCAAGGGCCACACAGCTAGGTGATTGATGGATGTCTGAGGCTGTATTTGAACCCAGGTGTTCCTGGCTCCAGGGCTGGTATTCTGTACACTGTGCCACCTAGCCACCCCTACTATCATTATTATTATTATTATTATTTTATTTTATTTTATTTTGGAGGGTTTTTTTAGTTTTTGCAAGGCAATGGGGTTGGGGTGGCTTTCCCAGGATCACACAACTGGGTGATTGTTGGGTGTCTAAGGGCCAGGTTTGGGCTTGGGTGCTCCTGGCTCCAGGGCCAGTGTTCCGTCCACTGCGCCACCTATTATTATTATTTTTTTATTTTAATTTTAATTTTTTTCTCTTTCCTTTACTTTATTGCACATGAGGATCTATATTTTGGGGGGGAGGGTATTATGTTTATTCTTAAACAAGAATATTTTAGTAATGTATAAAAACATCACTTGTACAAAAATAAAAATAAGTTAATATAAAAAAACAAACAAAAAAGACAAATGGAAGCCACAGATGATGGGGCTGAGAGGAAATCCCCACCTCTTCTCTGGCTTCCAAGATTATACAAACTGATTTTTGGCTCCTTTTCCAGAGTACAGAGTAGGCTCTTTGTTCCCTCGAAGTATCTCAGGCTCACTCTCCACTGGGCAGCTATGACCAAATTGCACTAGGACTTAAAAATTAGGGACATGCCTTTTTAGAACAGTAGTCTAGTCCCAAAAAATTCCATACCATTTGTTCTCAAAAGGGCATTAGTGAAAAGCAATAGCAAATCCAAATAAAATTAATGCATCTAGGATAAGAAGAAAAGTGAGTTAAAGGAGAACAAAAGCTTTGTAAAAGATTTCTCATAAAAGGGTTTGCTATACAAGACATATAACAAATACTTATTTATAGATAGAACCAAAGACATTTCCAGTAGATAAGTGGTCATAGGATATGAGTGAATAGTTCTTGAAAGAAGAATTGAAAGCTATTAATAATTATATGAAAGAATAGTCCAAATCACTCATAATAAAAATGCAACTCAAAATAAAAAAAAGAGAATAGCCACTACTTCTGCTGTCTCTCATCTTCGCAGTCACTTCTGCTATTATTGCACTTATGTGCTCTGGATTTTCTGGGACTCATTCATTTCACCCTAATGAGTACAAAATGTAGTCCCTGACCTCAAGGAATTTACATTCTACAAAATAACTACAGTGAAATCTCAATCATGAATAAAATAGAGAAATTAGTAACCTTTAATTGCCTGTGTGTCAGGAAATATATATGCCTTAGAAATATTTTATTCAATCCTCACAACAACACTGAGAGGTAAATGGCTTTACTATTTCCATTTCACAATTGAGGAAACTGAGGAACACATAAGTTAATTGACTTATACAGGGTGATCTGAGGCTGAATTTGTACTCAGATCTTCCTGTCTTCAGGCCCAATACAAATCCACTGTGCCACTTCACTGCTTCAAAATAACATAATTAGAAAGTCTTTTTTTAAAATATATGTATGCCCAAAAAAGTGCCATATAGGGTAGAGATTGAAAATTCCTTTGTATTGATTAATTATTGATCTTTTTAAAAATACTTAATTCAGAACAAAATTCAGCCAAATAACTCACCTGAGAAAAGGTGTCTCTGACATATCTATCTACCTATCGATAGATAGATAGATAGATAGATAGATAGATACATAGATTAAAATATGAATATAGTAGAAGTCACTATGGAGACAACAAGTGAGAAAGCAAGGTGTTCAAGTAAGAAGTTTTCACCTTAGGTATGTATTGTCAAGAAGAGACTTTTATATTCTGCTCTGGCTTCAACCTTAACTTGAGCTATGTGTCTAGTTAGTGGTTCAATATTCTGAGAGGGGTGTGTATATTGAGGATCATCAAGAGAGATTAACAGAAATAATCAAAATAATGAAATAAAAGGATCCACACAGTAATTATCACTAGGGAGGGGACCACTCACTAATCAGTGATCTATCCTTTCATAATTGCCACTATCCTTGCCCTCATGACACAAATAACCCACCTTTATAACCACTTCAGCTAAGGCTGGACAGCCAGTTCCAAGGAAAATAAATAATAGCTGATATTTTCTTCTTGGAATTTTCTCTTCCTCCTCACTGAACCACATTTTTGCTAGCCCTCCCTTTAGGAAAAATTCTAAATTTCAGCTATTATTGCATGATTACTCTATGTTTTAAACTGAAAATAATATGTATACTTTTAAAATTTTAATTAATAACATGCATACATTTTTTCATCTCCCACTCCTAATCCACAAATTTCTAGAGGTCATGAATTTCCTCCCAATGCTTAGCATACAGTCTTGCACATAATAGATATCCAAAAACTATCTGTTAAATTAATTCTGAAACAATTTCAGGAAACAGTCTCTATTTTTGTTTCCTTTTAAAAAAATCTAGCTATCTTAGCCAGAGTGTTTATATACAGGGTTAATACTTTAAATAAAATGAACAAATAAATCATGAGCATGGAACAAGTATAGAGTCTCTTCTCCATGAATCCTCTTTTTTTTTTATCCCCAGTTGCTCTATTTTTCTATTAAATGATGTCCTTCAGTCTTCCTGACTGTTTCTGTTTTCCTCTCTCACACACACTTTTTCTTCTTCTCTCTTTCTTTCTTGTTCTCCCCTGTCTCTAAACAATATAGAATCATCACTTTTCTTTTAAGCTAGGGATTTTTCTCAACAACCAAAAGTATTGACTTTCCAGCAATAGAATATCCAGGTCAAAAAGAATGGAAAGTTTGCACATAATTGCTTTCCAGAATGATTGATCCAATATCCAGTTTCATTAATGGTTCATTACATTGTCTTTCCTATCAGTCTATTCAAAATTGAGTATTCACATATTTTTTTTTTCCTCTGTCAATTTGCTGGCTATGAGTTGAAATATCACAGAGTTCTCTTGATTTGAATGTCTCTAATTAATGGTTTGTAACAAATTTTCATATGATTTTTAATAAATTGTGACTCTTCTTTTGACAAATATCTGTCAAAATAGTTTGATCGCTGAACTGTTGGATAATGGTTTTTGTTCCCATATATTATTAGTAGTTATGAATCAAAAAGTTTTTGTTTTGAATTTTTTTCTGATTCAAATACTTCCCTTCTTATTTTTGTGGTACTGCTTTTACTCAAATTCATATAATTAATTAATTCTTAACACATAGTGAGTTATTTTCTTATTTTCAGGTTTGGGGGAAGTTATTAAGCTCAATTGTTTTGTATTTGGTCTTCTCTGATCTATTCTATTGGTGTATTCTTTTTAATGTTTTAATCAACACCAAATAGGTTTGAGGCTTATTTATAACATAGATTGAGGTTTGGAAGGGTTGTTTCTATCCAAGTTTCTTTTCATTATTCCTCTTAATATTCTACATAATTTGTTTTTCCACATGAATTACCATATTTTCCAAAAAATAAGACCAAGTCTTATACTAATTTTTGGCTCCAATTTAAGCTTTTAGGGCTCATTTTCAGAGGATGTCATTTTTTATGTAAAACAATCTACTTTTATTTATTTATTCATATGCTAAAATCTATTTTAAGTGTAATGTCAATAATATTATTTATTTATATTTGATTATATATTGATATTATTATTCTATAATTCAATACATATGTTGTGAGTTGCAATGGACCAAATGCATTTGGTTGGCTGACGATCGATCTTAACTGGGGCTTATTTTGAGGGATAGGGTTTATTTTGGGGGAAATATGGTACGTTGCTTCAGGTACAACTAGAAAGTTGATATCATAGGATTATAAATTATATGGAAAGGTAGTACAAGAAGGGGTTAGATTATGAAGGACTTTAAAAATCAAGCAAACAATTTTGCATTTGCTCCTGGAAGTAACAGGGAATTCCTGGAGTTTATTAAGTGATCAGATATGCATTTTAGAAAGATCAGTTTGTTAATTGAATGTACTCGAATAGAGAGGGACTTGAGTCAGGGAAATGAAACAGCAGGCTATTTCAATAATCCAGGTAGAAGGTAATAAGAAAGACGTTGCAAAGGTAAAGAATCAACTGGATTAAACAGTGTGGGTTGAGAGAGAGTGGAAAGCCAAGGATGACACGTAAGACAGCAAGCATGAATAACTGATAGGAAAATGATGTCCCTGATAGGAAGAGAGAATTGTTATGAGGAGAGGACTTTGAGGGGGAAATAATGAGATCTATTTTTCCTTTATCGTGTTTTATTACTGATATATAGAAATGCTGCTTTTTTACATTTATTCTGCAACCTACAAATTTACTTAAGTTATTGTCCCAATTAGTTTTTTTTAGTTGATTCCCAAGGATTTTCAAAGTCAGTCATTATATCAACAGCAAATAGAGGTTTTTTTTTGCCTTTAATTAGCTTCCTTTGTTATTTATATTGCTGACTTTTATAGAATTATGTCAAATAATAATGGGGAAAAGGACATACTTGTTTTAATTTTTTTGTTTATTTAAAGTGATCTTTCTAAAGCACAGGTTCAATCAGGTCACTAAGTTCCTCAGTAAACTCCAGAATAAAATTTAAAAATATTCCATTTTCCATTCAAAACCCTTCAAAACTTAGCTCTCTCCTGTATTTTCAAAAGAATTCTTCTTCTACCTACTTATACCAACTCCCTCTTCAAACTAGTTTCTGGCTATTCCTTGAACAGGAAATTTTTTTATAACTGTTCCCCATGGCTGATCTCCCTCTTCCACTCTGTGTACTGACTGACCTCCCTGTCTTCCTCTAATTTCCAACAAAATTTTTTTTCTTTTATTGGAAGCTTTCCCTAATCTCTCTTAACTAAAATACCTTGTCTCAGTAATTTCCTGTTTATTCTGTATATACTTTATCTTGTATAGGTATATACACATACACACATGCACACATATGTTGTATGTATTTTGTGTGTGTACACGTGTGTGAGTAGGTTGTATAAATGAATGTGCATATATGTTGTTTGAGTGTTATCTCTTACAATTAAATTATAAGTTCCTTGAGGTCATGGGCTTGTTTTTGCCTCGTTTTGTATTCCCATGGCTCGTGGTAAGTACTTAAAAAATATTTGTTCCTGATTATTAGCTATTGAGAAAGCTTTTAGCATATCTTTTCTACAAATCATTCTAGCATTTGATTTCATACAAATACATTTTTCAGTATGAAAAATTATCCTTCTATGTCTAAATTTTATAGGGTTTCTAGTATAAATTAATATACTTTGTTGAAAACTTTTCTGTATTATAATATAATCATTGAATTTCATGTCATATTTTTTATTATAATTATGCTTTCTTCTTAATGTTTAATCATCCCTACATCCCCATTATAAATCCAACTTAATCATAATGAAAAGTTTTTTGGACAAATTAATATTTTTTCCAAGATTTTATTTTAAATATTTAAATCAGTATTAACTTATGACATCAATCACGACATTTCTTTCTTTCCTATATCCTGCCCTGTTTTTGGTCCCGCATATTTGTCCCATAAAAAATTTTTAGCTGAGCATTTTTTCTTAATTTTAAAGAATAATATATGAAGTATAGGGTGAAATTTTTCTTTAAAGATTTGGTTAGAATTCTCCTGTGAATAAAGTGCCAAGAGCCTAGGGAAGAAAGTGGATTATCCATATTCATTAGGCCACAGGTACCTCAAGAAGGATAAACAATAAAAGGAAACCCCCAGGAGGGGGAGAAAATGAATTCTCTTAATCTCCCTGGGCTAGGTTTGTTCCCTACTCCCCCAGCTATTCTTTTACAGGTAATTCAATTTTCTTTTCTCAGTTTGGATTATTTAGGAATGCTAGTTAGAATTCTGCTAATTTTATCTTTTTCCTTTATTTTACATCTCTTACATTTCTTCTCAAAGTACAGTGCTCAAATCTTTGACAACCTATCTGATATATAATTAAAGGCAGTATTGTATAGTAAATGGAATTCTAGAAATGAAATCAAGAGTCCTGATGTTTGAATATATGTACATATATGCATACATACATGTATATATATTATATACATATAATATATATATATATATTTCTCTCTCTATTCTCTTTGTCTCCCTCTGAATGCTTCTGTCACTGTTTCTGTCTCTCTGTTTCTGCCTGTTCCCTTTCTCCTCTTTCTTCTTCTTCTTCTTCTTCTTCTTCTTCTTCTTCTTCTTCTTCTTCTTCTTCTTCTTCTTCTTTCTTCTTCTTCTACTTGTGCTTCTGCTTCTTTTTCTGCTTCTGCTTCTTCTGCATCTGCTTCTTCCTCTTTCTTCTTCTTTCTTCCTCTTCTTCTTCCTTTCTTCTCAGATATTTCCTAGCTGTGTTATTGTACAAGTCACTCCTCTTTTAAAGACTTCAACTCCATCTATAAAATGGAAATAATAATGTTTTATACCAACTACCTCACAAGTGCATAGGGTGACTATGAGGAAAGTGTTTCAATTGTTTTAAAATCTTACTAAATGAAAATTATTATTATAAATTTCTCACAGAGAAAGGCTAAATAGAACTTTCTTGACACTCACCCCCAGTTGCCCACAGGTTTTTGGTCCATTTTCCCAACTTACAAACAGGCATATCCATATCATATTTACTCTGGTCTTCTTTCTCCTTTCCCTTATTGGATTGGGGAGGGAAAGAGAAAGATATGGATGAAGTTATAAAGGAAGATTTTAAAATATACTCATTAAACAGAGGAAATGATGGTTAGATGAAAGAACTTTAGTAAAGAATTTGTATATTTTTAAACAATATATCCATATATTCTATATGGGCTTACTGCTATTTGACAACCTTAACATTAGATGTGATTAAGCTTCATACATTTCAGAGAACTGTTTCCAGATTGCTATATTCCCTTTCTATTTGAAGTTGCTATTTATCAGCAGTTCACTGTGAAGAGAAAATATTCAATGATGGCCCTAAACTACTGAATTTCTAATGAGCATGTTGGAGAAATTTACAATGACTTCTGCATCATTCGGCATATGTGACTAAGGGTATTGAGTACATGCGTCATCACAAAAAATTGGCAGAACACCTAGGTCTTAATCATCATCTGGCCTATGATCTATTTGAGAAAATAAATTCCTATATAAGAATAATAAAATAATCACATATCTCATTGTTTAGTCTTGTGAAATATAGACAAATGACTTGCTTCCTCCTTCACAATTATTAATATTAAGCCAAATGTTTGCAAGCTGTTTTGAAAAATTTGGTGGAAAGTTTAAAACAAAGCCACTCCTAACATTGCCATGACATCTCATCTTCAGAATCTGTTTCTATGGACTTTTACACTAAAATAAAATTCTGTTCTAGAACCACATTCAAAAAAGGAAAAAGGCTAAATTTCTGTGCTTACTTACTTCCAAGAGAAGCTTTCTCAGAAGTTGTGTGCTTCTTTCCAGTTTTTGAGGTCCAACCTCTCAGAACTATGCAATTTAATTCATCTGACATTGATCCAAGGTCATGATAACAAAATAACTGTCTATCTTTTTGATATATATGTTCCAGATACTCTCTATTACAAGGTCTAGGCTATTTGAACTTTTTTCAAAATAAATTCATTCTCCATGGTCCCAGACTGAAAGCATCTTGCTTCAGGCTGAAGGTAAGTTCTTGTTTTTTTAGTTTCATAATTTCCTAAATTTTTAGTCTGTTACTACCTAGACAGTTAAGAAGACTAAAAGAGGGGCAATTAAAATTATCTACCATTTCGCCTCCTTAATAATTGTTTTTTCTTATGAAATGAGGAAATTCTTTCATTCTTTCTTTTTCTCTTTCTCTATGTCTCTGTCTCTCTCCAAAAATTGCATTCATTTTTATTTTGTTACCACTTCTCTATTTTCCTCCAGGTCAGTTATCACTCACTACCTACAATGAAAGCATAAATTTTTGCCCCTGACTCCCAGTCTTGCCCCGACTTTTGAGACTAAAAGGAAAAATTTTGTAGCCTTTCCCACTTGTGAGATCTTTTTGCCCACCCAACTCTTCTGACTTACAAGATATGACTATTAATATCATGATGATCAGGGATGTTTTACTTTTAGGGGAGATGGAGATGGTTATTATGCTTACAGAATAAGAATAGAGAAAAGTATATGAAAATCTTTCAAGTCAAAAGATTTATTTTTATTTCTGAATCTCCTTAACAAAATCTTGTGTTGTACTTCTGATCAGCTTGTCCTGGTTAAGACATTTGCATGGTTCATTGACTGGTTTGTAGGAACAAGGGGTGCTACATAAATCTTAATAGAAATAAATAATTACATATACAATTCCAGGATGTTGACAACCACAAATTAGATGTAGATCTAAACAATTTATCATTTTATAATAGCCTGCTATGAGATAAGAATGGAGAGGAAAAGGAAATATCCATAAGAAGTGCTCATTTCTCTTCCATTTCTCCAAATATGGATCATCAACTTTCTCTTTCCTATGAAGCCTAAAGGTGCCAAGGAGGACAGGTAGTAAATTCCTTAAGCAGAGGGGAATAATATGTATCCAATGCCTTCTCCAAACCCCTCTGGGAATTTTGGCAAACACTGGAGGTTGGCAGAGAGAGAGGCAACAATAGCTAGCTGGCAGATTAGTGTATACAAGATGGGAAATTCTACCCTCAAATACAGACATGTTGTTTCATTTTGCTTTGTTTTGCTTTTTAAAAAGCAATTTTTTTCCATAGCAAATTCATAAGAAAAGGCATGTTTATAATGTGGAATTATACATGGTGGGTGTGTGCATGTGCAAATAACACTAATACAAATATTTATACTTGTTTCTTTCATCCTTGTCCCAAAAAGAGGCTAATTCCTAAGCCCTGTCTTTGATAACATCCCAAACTGTCTTTTCCACGAAGTTGTTTCATCAATTATCCCCTCTTCCTCCTGTGTCTAAAATCTCACATTCTCCTCTGGTCCCTTCTCATCTGTTTATAAACACTAACCCAACCCTAATTTCAACTCAGCTCTGTGGATTCATAAAACTATTTTCAGATTGCTATATTCTATTTCTTCCTGAAGTTGTAGTTTCTTTTCATTTATGGTTAACAGAAAATGTACACCATGGGTCCTAAACCACAGAATTTCTTTTGAGCTTGGTGGAATAACATACAATAATTTCTATATCATTTTCAATATGCTAGAGTGGGAATGGGGAAGAATGGAAAGATTTTGACAGACATCAATGAAAAAAAATCATGAGGACTTGGTGATTGAATGGTTATGAGGAGAGGAGTCAAGGCACCCCAAGAATTCACGACTTAAGAATCATGATACTTTGAAAGAGATTTACTTCTTAAAAAAAACAAATTATAAAACCTTCCAACTCAAATTCTTTTCAAATCTTTTATCTGAAAGAAGTTGCTTATGTGAATGTAGATTGTACATTCTAAAAACAGGAAAATAAGGGATTTTTTCAGTTTCCTAGAGAAATTGGGCACTATAAGGTTGGGGCGGGGGGGGAGGAAGTAGGATTGATAATTTTCCTATTGTTGCAGTCTTTGAGACTAAATATAGTATATATGAAAGCTGAAGGGAGAATTGCAGGGAGTGGGGAACAGCACTTGTAATGATTAGCCCAAGATACAAAGTTCTAACTCAGATATCTGATTTCTCCCAAATGATGCAGTTCAATCAGCAACTTAGCCCATTTTTCCCTAATGCTAATACTTATGCTTTTACTACACCATAATTCTATTCACATTGCCATAACTTCCAATCACCCCAGTTTGGAAAGAATATTCAGCATTTTGTAACTTGCCAGGGTCAGTTCCCTTTATCTCATTCATCTGAAGAAATTACATAAAGGGGTAAGTGATGTTGCCAAAACCCCAAGGACGTCCTTTTTTTCCCCCAAAAGTAACCTGACTAACATCTACAGAGATGGGAGTCATTTCAATTTGCTACATGCTTCACATTTTATGGAAATAAGTGACATCAAAAGAAAAGGAAATTAATTTAGAATGCACAAAAGTAAAAAAAGAAAGTCAAGGAGAGAATGCTGTTTTAGAAGAAAAATCTAATAATTGAGGAAAGATCAAACATTTACAACTGGAAGAGATCTCAAATATCTTCTTATCTAACACCCTTATTTTATAGATGAAGTTATTGAAACCCAAAGTTTCACTTGTAGTAATGAAAATAATTTCATATTCAACTCTTAATGGCCCTATTTGTTGTTTTTCAAGACAGATACTGGAGTTGTTTTCAATTTTCTTCTCCAGCTTATTTCAGAGGAGGAAATTGAGGCAAACAGGATTACATGACTTGCCCTGGGTCACACATCTAGGAAGTGTCTGATACTATATTTGAACTCAGGAACATTGAACTTTCTGAATCTAAGTCTGGCACTCTATTCCCTATACCACCTAACTGCTCCAAAAATAATAATTATAATAATAATAATTCCTATTTATAGAGTGCTTTAAAGTCGGACTACTTACAATATCATGCTGTCTCCAGATTTAATAGATCTTTCATATGCTCACCAAAAGCATGATCAAAATTTTTCTTCACATCTAGCATAATAGAGAGATACATAGATATAGACATTCATTAGATCTAGAACTATGATTTCATTCACATAAGAAACTCTTGGTGTGAAAACTCCTTCAACCACTGAAAATGAGCAACTCATCTGTAACTTATAATCTTAGAAAGTAGCCTAGGACATTTATTGGTTGCTATTTAAGGATTAAATGATTCACCCATTGTCACACACTAGCAAGAGTAAGACAGCACTTGAATCCAAGTCTTTCTGACTTTCACATTAGGATTCATTGAAGGGAGGCAGCTAGGTGGCGCAGTGGATAAAGCACCGGCCTTAGAGTCAGGAGTACCTGGGATCAAATCCGACCTCAGACACTTAATAATTACCTAGCTGTGTGGCCTTGGGCAAGCAACTTAACCCCATTTGCCTTGCAAAAAAAAAAAAACTAAAAAAAAAACCTCCCAAAGAAAGAGTCTACTATATGCTAGGCATTATGCTAAGTCCTCCTTACCAATATTACTTCATATACTCCTTACAATAACCTGTGAGAAGCTGCTTGCTATTATTATTCCCATTTTACAGTTGAAGAGGCTGAGATTAAGTGACTTGCCTAGAGTCACATAGCTAGTGTCTGATGGTAGATTCGAATTCAGATCTTCATGATTCCAGGCCCAGAGCTCTAGCCAGTGTGCCATCTGGTCACTTAAAGAAACTGAAGATATTTATTTTGGAGCAGAGGACTTAGAAGATACAAATGCTTATTAAATTAATTTTTGCACACAGAAGAAATTTAATAAATGTTTGTTGAACTGAATTCATAAGTTGATGCTACAATTAATACTGGGGACAAATCCATAGGCAGACAACTTCCTTGAGTGGTTCTACCAAAAAGCAGTATTCTCTGCTTTCTGGACAATTAATTTTAATTTAATGTTTAGCATGTGTGCTATAAGAATGAAATTAATTAAATTTCTAAAAGCTTCAGTAACTCTTAGCTACACTAGATAACAATATTGGGAAAATTATTAGCTAGCTGGTGCTGACTCAATCTATTAGTTTGGTTGGGTTTTTTTGCAAGGCAATGGGGTTAAGTGGCTTGTCCAAGGTCACACAGCTAGGTAATTATTAAGTGTCTGAGGCTGTATTTGAATTCAGGTCCTCCTGACTCCAGGGCTGGTGCTCTATTCATTGCACCACTTAGCTGCCCCTTAATCTATTAGTTTTCATGAAATCTACCTTATATGGACCATCCTGGATCTAGGTAGACCTGAAGAGGTGGGAAAACTTTTTCCAACCAAGGATCATTTGATATTTATAACATCATTCATGGGCTGTATTTGGTGAAACACTTAATGAATTCACGCCTAAAAGGTCCTAGATTTGTTGAATTTTGAGTCCATACTGCAACTGCATTGTTAACACCATACCAATGAGGTGGAGGAGGGAGGGAGGTCCTCAGGCCCTGACAGAGGATGTCTAAGGAAAAATCTAATCAGGGTAAGAGTCAACCAGGAATTTGAGTTCTTCACCTAGTTAGAGATCTGTTAACATGTTGTATAGCTAGCGACTCTAACATCATGGCCAGAATCCAATGCCTCTAGATGGGTCCTTAACAGATACATGGAATCTTGGGATTGAAAGTACCCTTATTCAGGCACTCATTGCCTCTTGCCTGAACAATTACAATTCCTGCCTCAAGTTTCTCCTTCCTCTAAACATCTTCTACACAGATACCAACGTTATTTTGTACTTGCATAATAAGCTCCAGTGGCTCTCAGTAGCATATACTAGAAACTCTTCTATGTGGCATTTAAAGCTTTGACAACCAGTAAATAACCTACATTTTCTACTTTCATTACTTGACTTCAGGTGGTCAAAGTCCAATCATACTGGATTGCTTTCTGTTTCTCACATATGAGACACCTACTTTTATGTCTTTGTGCTGGCTACAATCGCACTAGGTGATTCAGTGGATGGAGTAGCAGACCTGGAGTCAGGAGGGTTCAGTGGATGGAGTAGCGGACCTGGAGTCAGGAGGACCTGAGATCAAACAGACTCAGACATTTATTAGTTGTGTGCCCTGGGTAAATCACTTAATCCCTATTTGTCTCAGCCCCTCATCTATAAAATGAACAACACTGGAGAAGGAAATGTCAAACTGTTCCAGTATTTTTGCCAAGAAAACCTTATGGACAACCATGAAGTCAGAGTCACACAACTGAGCACTTAATCAACAATAATATCCATGTATTAAATACTCTCTTCTCACCTATATCTCTTAGAATCCTTGATTTACTTCAAGACCCAACTCAAGTGTTACCTTCTGCAGAAGGTCTTTCCAATTCTCAGAGCTGCCAGAATTTTTCCTCTTCCAAGTTAGCCTGTATTAATTTTGTATTTGATGTTTGTATATATCTATATATGTGCATGTTGTCTCCCTGCCCCCCCAACTAATTTTATAAAATTTATTCCTAGAGGGGAGCAACTGTTTCTGTCTTGTCTCTGTATGCATCTAGAACAATGTACAGCACATAGAAGGAATAAGAGATATTTGATTGATGCTTGATTAATTTGCTTCAAAAACTATTGAATCTAATCCATAACTTAGCAAAAATCTGTTTCAAAATTCCTGACAACAGCTCAGTGACTGTTAAAAAACTTTAAGTGAGAGGGAACTTCCCAAAACATCCCAAATTCCACTTTGGAGTGAATTTAATTCTTCAAAAGTTTTCTCTTATGTAATACCTAAAATCTGTCTTTCTAAAATTTTCAGTCATTTATCCTAGTTCTTTCATACAAGGTTCAGCAAGAAATTAAAATTTCTTTCCCATCTTGCCTCAAAAACTTACTAGTTCTGTGACCCTAGGGAAGTCACTGATGTCTGCCCCAGTTTCCCCAACTGTAAAGTGGGAATAAAAATAGCATCTGCCTCCCAAAGAATCAAATAATATTTATAAAGCACTTTGCAAACCTTAAAGTGGTGATTATTGTCACTACTACCATCATCATTGTTACATCACCTTTGTCTAATATTTTAAGACATCCAATTACCCCTCCAAGTCTTCTCCAAAATAAATATATTAGCTCCTCCAGTCAGCTGGATTGCATATTGTATAGAGTACTGGAACTGGAATCGAGAAGATTAGTTCAAAACAAGTCTCAGACACTTACTAGCTGCGTGATCTTGGATAAGTAACCTAATTTTTTGTTTGCCTCAGTCTCTTCAACTCTTCAACTGTTATTATAGCTAGATTGGTAAATTAGGAGAAAGTATACCTAGATTTCAGCAAATATTTGATGTTATTTTCCCCCTCATGCTAATTTTATGTACAGAAAATAGCATTAATTATGTGGGTTCATGAATTAGGTGGATGAACAAATGAAATTTAATAATAATAATAATGAGATTTATTGATAAATGAGATTTGGTGAGGGTGATGATAAAGATAATGTAGTAAAATGTTTAATAATATCGACTATCTCAGTGTTGTTGTGAGAGTCACATGAGGTATTATTTACAAAAAATATATAATATTACAGCTGTTGATAAAGTCTATCATGGAATGCTTTTTAATATCTCATCATCCAGGTGAGCATATTTCTCTATGTGCTCCAATTTGTGTACATCTTTCCCAAAATGTAGGATTCAGAAGTGATTCTAGATATAGCCTTAATAGAGCTCAAAGTATAGCAGACATGTAACCTTTCACATTGGGCTCTCAAATCAGCCTAAGATAGTGGCAATTTTTTGACTTCAAGTAACACAACTGATACATGTTGAAATTCCAAACATTTTACATATGGACTATTGCCCAACTACATCTTTCCCAGCTTGAACTATAAACAGAGTTTTCACCTAAAACCCTTCCATTATATGGCATCTTATCCAAATCAACCCATCATTCTAACCTATTGAGAACTATTTGTTTCTCTGTTCTTTCATTCAGTTCATGGCATATACAAATTTAACAAATTTGTCTTTCATATCTTCATCCAAATCTCTGGTAAACATGTTGAACATCACAAAGCCAA